>NW_025533589.1:0-97500 GCF_020615455.1 Coregonus clupeaformis
AAATAATTAGACCACCCACAATTCTTCATCATCATTACACCATTGTTCTAAATTAAATTCACCCTCTTCACCCTCCTCATCGTTCAGTTCATTCAAATGTAATTGTAAAGTAACGTGCCCCATTATCCGTTTCCATCGCCCGTTCATCCATTGGCATCATTCAACCAGTGAGGAGAGAGACACATTATCACCTGGGTACCAACGTCTTACAGCGCATTTGTCTTTGTCACGAATACCGCCGAGGCTGCTCCTCCTCCTTGTTCGGGCAGGCTTCGGCGTTCGTCGTCCCCCGGAGTACTAGCTGCCACCGTTTGATGTTTCGGATGTTCGTTTGGTCATGTCTAGTTTAGTGCACCTGTTTCGTATTCTGTCCTGATTATGTCACTTATAGTTTCCCTGTGTTATGTTTTAGAGTTGTGTGTTATTGTCCGCATGTCGTTTGTCTGTTGGTTTATGTTGTGCTTTAGTGTTAGACGCGTTGCGCAGAGGTTTTCGCCTCCTGTGTTTTGAGGCCATTTATTTTCTGTAAAGGAAAGCTGTTTGACTTATCCGCTGTGTCCTGCGCCTGACTTCACCACCACATCCACAAGTACATCGTGACCAGTAAAATAGATTTTATGAACCCTTATTGTGAGGTGGTTAACTAGTCAGTATATTCCACTGATTCATATGGGTACCAGTCCATACATTGGCTGTAAAAGTGGGTAAAACCTGACAAGCGTATAACTGTAGCTATGTGGTCTTTACTTGTGTGTGTTTCAGCAGGGTGAGGTCAGAGAGGGTGAGGTCAGTCAGTATTTTTCTGAACTCCTAAAATCCTTTACACAATCTGATGGGATGAATGTTCAACCCCATTAAAATGACCATAAAGTCTATATAGTACCTTTAAATTAAGACGTCACAGATCTGTTCATGGCAAAGCAGTTCAATTAATGATATTAATTGATTCTTAAAGAATATAACTTATGTATCATGAGTCTCATCTTGAGGAGTCACCTGTGACAGTATTCATAAAGAGTAGGAGTACTGATCTGGGATCAGTTTTTCCTTTTAGATCATAATGAATAAGATTAAATGGACAGGGGGGACCTGATCCTAGATCAACACTCCTCCTCTGGGAAACTGCATGTATGAAACCGAACTCATAGTCGTAGTCTAGTTACAGCAGGTGTTTACTGCCATCTAGTGGAAGATACCAATAAAACACTTGATTATCAGGGTGGGGTTGCGGCTGAGCTGTACAGCATCCATTTGGAGATGACAGAGCAGAAAACACTATATGGAGAGAACTGAATAATAAAGTAAGTATTTCTGAACAATAATCTGAACAATAATCTATTCTAAAGGACAGAGTAAGAGAATGAATACCTGGAATGAGATATAAGGTAGACTATTATACATTTAGATTGTCATTAAGGAGACACCTATTTTGCAACCCTTATTTCAGAAAACATATCAACGCTGTAGAACTGATGCACATCAGAACTAAGGTGACAAATCACAGGAAAACTACTTTAGGCGCTCTAGAGCACGTTAAGATACATTCTGTCGGAGGTGGTTTAAACTGCATTCTAATGTCGACTTTGCTTATGGAAAACCATATCATGCGAAGGTTGTTACACATGCTCTGTTCTTGGGTTTTGCTATCAGTCAAACGTCTGGTAACTTAATCAGATGAAATGAATCAGACAGCAGCAGGTCAGATGGTTGAAAATCACAGATTCATATCGTCATTTCAAAGTGCAATGTTTACAGAAGACAAAGACCATCTTGTGGTCTTCCTATTTGTCGTTAGTGGCGTTCTCCATTCTCCGCTTCCGCGGTGCTGAACTCAGCACGGCACGCCTTGCATTTCTCCTGCGCTCGCTAGCAACAACTGTCCGTGGTCCTGATATAAAACGTTGGTGCAATATTAGAAAACAGCTCATTCTTAGTCTCACAGTTTGATATATACAGCTGTTCATTTTACCTGGGCCTTTTCCAATATAGTTAGTCTACAACATTCTGTTTGGAACACTGTCTTTGTACTGGAACCATGTTTGTTCAATGGACAAAGGTACTGATCACGTTATCAGCAAAACGTCTGGTAAAGATGGTGCAGGAGCTTTTCAATGATATGGTTTGATGTTTATCTCAGGGTTTCTCAATCCTTTTGTTCTTGGCCAGCATATGCCCACCTGATTCAACTAATCATCAGATCATTTAAGACAGTTTATTTGAGGACTGTTAACAATTATTATAGGCCTATAGTAAATCATATTTTGGAGAGAAAAAAAACACAACTAAACCTGGTTTGGAGTAAATTATAAGTTTAGCTAAAATAATGTAAGAGATGTCTTGAAGAAGGACTATAAAAAAATGGAAGCAAGATTTGGCACGTCAAGAGTTACTGCAATCACATGCAACTGACTGTTAGCGCCACCCTCTGGTTACTATTGGTATATAAAGGGGTGAGGCCATGACTGCAGTTGAAACTGAAAATAACAAAGTATCTGTACAGGGGCCATTTTGAGATGACAGAGCAGCTCATAGTTTAATCTCTAAACTGCAACGCAGTTTGAAAGTAAAGTGAGTATTTCAGGTTAATAATCTAGGATAAAGGGAACATTTGGAATTCACCAAACTAGTGTTGGAGTGCTGCTGGGCCATTCCTACCATGCAGAGCCTTTTCTGGCCCCAGGAAATATCACTTCTTATTTAGTGTAAAATGTGGATTCCAAAAGGCTTTAAATATAAAGTCAGGTGTCCTTTACCTTAAACTGGAGGGGAAAGAAACACACACCTGTTTAGGAGAGGTGCTGGGTAGCAGAGTAGAACACCTGTTTAGGAGAGGTGCTGGGTAGCAGAGTAGAACACCTGTTTAGGAGAGGTGCTGGCTAGCAGAGTAGAACACCTGTTTAGGAGAGGTGCTGGCTAGCAGAGTAGAACACCTGTTTAGGAGAGGTGCTGGCTAACAGAGTAGAACACCTGTTTAGGAGAGGTGCTGGCTAACAGAGTAGAACACCTGTTTAGGAGAGGTGCTGGCTAACAGAGTAGAACACCTGTTTAGGAGAGGTGCTGGGTAGCAGAGGAGAACACCTGTTTAGGAGAGGTGCTGGCTAACAGAGTAGAACACCTGTTTAGGAGAGGTGCTGGCTAACAGAGTAGAACACCTGTTTAGGAGAGGTGCTGGGTAGCAGAGTAGAACACCTGTTTAGGAGAGGTGCTGGCTAACAGAGTAGAACACCTGTTTAGGAGAGGTGCTGGGTAGCAGAGGAGAACACCTGTTTAGGAGAGGTGCTGGGCTAACAGAGGAGAACACCTGTTTAGGAGAGGTGCTGGGTAGCAGAGTAGAACACCTGTTTAGGAGAGGTGCTGGCTAGCAGAGTAGAACACCTGTTTAGGAGAGGTGCTGGCTAGCAGAGGAGAACACCTGTTTAGGAGAGGTGCTGGCTAACAGAGTAGAACACCTGTTTAGGAGAGGTGCTGGCTAACAGAGTAGAACACCTGTTTAGGAGAGGTGCTGGCTGACAGAGGAGAACACCTGTTTAGGAGAGGTGCTGGCTAACAGAGTAGAACACTTGTAAAAGAAAAGGAGAGTCTCACTCTATGAGCTCAGATGAAATAATGTAATAACCTGATGACCAACGTTTCGATAGACAGCAGTCTTCATCATTTACCTTAAAAATACCAAAATATGGATCCTGAAAGGGAATTTGATGCATTTTCATATGGGTTAAATGGAATAGTAACTGAAATCTGGACAATGACTGTAGGCCTGTAACCTATTCATTTTGAGATGACAGTGCAGAAAACACTATATGGAGAGAACTGAAAAATAAAGTAAGTATTTCTGAACAATAATCTATTCTAATGGACAGAGTAAGCTAATAAATACCTGGAATGAGATATTACTAGTTAGTAGAACTGCTACTTGTGCTTAGTTGCTGACAGACAGCAGTTTTCAAAGTGGAAACTAATCAGTAGGCCTTAGTGTTATCAGGTAGGCTATTATCATTGTCATTATGGAGACAACTATTTTACAACCCTTATTCCATGAAACATATTAACGCTGTAGAACTGATGCACATCAAGAAATAAGGTGACAAATCACAGGAAAACTACTTTAGGCGCTCTAGAGCACGTTAAATACATTCTGTCGGAGGTGGTTTAAACTGCATTCTAATGTCGACTTTGCTTATGGAAAACCATATAATGCGAAGGTTTTTACACATGCTCAGGTCTTGGGTCTCGAGTGGAAATTTGAAATGGAAGTTATGGAACTCCATAATGTGCTTCTGTTATGAGAAAAACTCCACAATGAAACTGACATTAATTGTGGAGAATGATAGATCTGTTGACCATCAAGTAGCCTATTAATTGTTATGCCTGTCTAGGCCACTGTAGCCTGCCATTTTATACTATAAATATGTTGAAATGACTGGAGTCGATGCAAATCATTTTGTGCCACTTGTGTAGCCAACCTGGAGCTGGCAAACAGATGTAATAAATAGCCTTTAACTTCAGTTTATTGTTGTTGTAGCCTTGTGTTATTATGTAATTAATAATGGCCATGTTTAGTTAATTCAATTGGAAGTTATCAAGTGTCACCATGGTCACAGTTCTATCGCAATTGCTGATCAGATGTTAGAATGCATTAGATTGAAGGTAACAGTCAGCCAGATTAGGCTACAGGTAAAGAAATAACCTGGCTGTTGTTGACAAGCATGGACCTATTCAGTTCATATCCATGTTATTAAAATTTGATTCATTGATTGAAATTACGACCCCATCCTCAGTAGCCTATTCCAGCAGACTACTTGGGCAACAGAAGCACTTCCTACCTCAACATCGTCTTGCTATTCATGTTAAATAAAATAATCTGTCTACTTGAACTAAGCAAGCTGCTAAATCATTCAGCTTACATCTTGCCTACATCTTGCCCAGGCTACTGGAGGCTGTCTGAAATAAGATGTAGGCCTATCAGGGAAAAATATTTTGGGCTAGTTTTCAGGCCTTGTGGGCGGGTTTTGAGGAGTCATTGGGCTAGAAAAAGTAATTGCATTAAATAACCTCACTGTTTGGATATGTCGGTTAGTAAATGTTTTATTTCTAAGAGATCATGAGTAAAAGAGAACAATGGACATTCTAGAATGAGTTGTCACTGTGTTCACCACAACCAACATGCTGCATCTCTGTTTAGGGGTCAGTGGTCTAAAATGAGTCTCTCTGGGGAGAGAGAGGAGGGGGGCCCTGCCTCTAAAATGAGTCTCTCTGGGGAGAGAGAGGAGGGAGGCCCTGCCTCTAAAATGAGTCTCTCTGGGGAGAGAGAGGAGGGGGGCCCTGCCTCTAAAATGAGTCTCTCTGGGGAGAGAGAGGAGGGGGGCTCTGCCTCTAAAATGAGTCTCTCTGGGGAGAGAGAGGAGGGAGGCCCTGCCTCTAAAATGAGTCTCTCTGGGGAACATGACACCAAAACTAAGAGGTGAGCTGAAAATATTGTTTAAGAATTTATATTCGAAAATGCTATATAGGAGAAAAGAAAATCACATTTGTGATTTTTCATCAGAAATGATTACTAATAGGTACCTTCAATGTAACTATTGTAGATTTGAGATGTGATTTAAAACCATTGTTTAGCTGGAATGTAATGTTCGTATCCTGTATATTTGACTGTGATACGTGGTTGTCTCACCTAGCTACCTTAAGATGAATGGATTTACAGATGCCATATCTTAATTTGACCCAGTTTCTCACAGCAGAAACATAATCCTGCAGCAATAGCAAATGTGTATTTTTAGGTGGATTATAATTAAGGGATATTTTCTTTAGGGGTTCATACATTTTTCATCAGGGAAAATCAAGTCTGACATTTTAAAGTGGAAATTACACACTTTAGACACCTTTATAAAGCCTTGTAGTGGTTTAATCATTTCTTTAAGCAATAAAAGCTAATGGACCACCATTTCTGAAAATGGATATATAGCGTTTTGGAATGAAACTCTTGTTTCCCCATCTGAGCTCAGAGTAGATGAGAGATGTAATGTTTGTCTCTGTTGTGTTGAAGCCCAATCAAGCAGGAGAGACCAGCCTCCCCTGTACCCAGCTGTGTGTCCATGAAGAGTGACAATTCTATGCATCAACCTCTATCCTTTAGAGAGGGAGTCTTTTCTACTGAACAAAGGTAAGAAGAACGCATGGGTCATGGTCAGTGAGTTAAACAACACTGTCTCTAGTCATTTCTCCTCTCCCATTTTACCATTTATTTTTGTTGTTTTCATAATCCATAGGCTAATCCTTTCTTCCATTTTCCTAGTCCTAAAACAATATTAAACAAACACTACATTCCCTCCCTGTGTGTGTGTGTGTGTGTGTGTGTGTGTGTGTGTGTGTTGTGTGTGTGTGTGTGTGTGTGTGTGTGTGTGTGTGTGTGTGTGTGTGCACTCCCTGGATGAGGAGATGTAATCTCATGTTTTGACCACAGAAACCAACAGGAGAGATCAGAGTCAGAGATTCTCAGTGGTCAGTCTTCCCAGAGTCATCAAACAGACCTGGCCTCCATATTCAGTGTATGTGGTCCTGTTATGTACATTTGTTTTTGTTTACCTCAAGTAAAGTTGTTCTGTCAATTATTCATTAATATGTTAATGAGAAAGCATTTAGACTCTTACTTAACTTATTTACTTGATTTATTTCAGTTGCTTGAAGAGAAAATTATGACATTTGTGAAGAACGAGCTGAATATGTTCAAGAGGATTCTTAGTCCAGAACTCCCAGAAGGCTTTGAGAGTCAGAAGCAGGATAAGGAAGTGGTGGACGCTGAAGATGAGAAGCAGGAGAGCAGTGCCAGAGAGGGGGCTCTGAAGATCACATTGCACGTCCTGAGGAAAATGAACCAGAAGGAGCTTGCTGACACACTGGAGAAAAGTAAGAGCTGTCTGCCTCATGTTGAATGCTGTTTTAGAACATTTAAAAGCTGTAGCTAAAGTACATATAAAGTAGCTGTGTAACTCAGTGATATTGTAGCAGCCTTAACACAACACCTAGTGACCTCATCAAGTAGCAGCAGGGATGTGTTGTGTTGTGTTGAGAGAGAGAGAGAGAGAGAGAGAGAGAGAGAGAGAGAGAGAGATAATACCAATAATAATATAATCAGTCACACCAGTCTGTAATGCATTATGAAAACATTTACACATTTATACAGTCAGTTAAGCGAAAAAAGGATTATAATTTAAACTTTATAAAACATTCTTACAATAGTGTAGCCATTAAAACAGACATAATATTAATATCCTCTGTGTTATTTCTTCATTCAGATGAGCTTGCTGTGATTTGGCAACGTGAACTCAAATCTAATCTAAAGAATAAGTTTCAATGTGTATTTGAGGGGATCGCTAAACAAGGAAACCCAACACTTCTCAATAAGATCTACACAGAGCTCTACATCACAGAGGGTGGAACAGGAGAGGTCAATAAAGAACATGAGGTGAGACAGATTGAGACAACAACCAGGAAACAAGCAAGACCAGAGACTGCAATCAAATTTAACGACATCTTTAGACCCTTAACTGGACAAGACAAACTTATCAGAACTGTGCTGACAAAGGGAGTCGCTGGCATTGGAAAAACAGTCTCTGTGCAGAAGTTCATTCTGGACTGGGCTGAAGGAAAAGCAAATCAGGATGTCCAATTTGTATTTTCATTCCCTTTTCGGGAGCTGAATTTGATGAAAAAGGAAAAACACACTTTCATTGAACTTCTCAATCACTTCTCAATGGAAACCAAAGAATCAAGAATCTCCAACTACGACAAGTACAAAGTTCTGTTCATCTTTGATGGTCTGGATGAGTGCCGACTGCCCCTAGACTTCCAGAAGAACAAGATCTGTTGTGACGTCACAGAGTCAACCTCAGTGGATGTTCTGCTGACAAATCTCATCAAGGGAAATCTGCTTCCCTCTGCTCTCTTCTGGATAACTACCCGACCTGCAGCAGCCAATAAAATCCCTTCAGGGTGTGTTGACCAGGTGACAGAGGTACGAGGGTTCAATGACCCACAGAAGGAGGAGTACTTCAGGAAGAGATTCAGTGATGAGGACCTGGCCAGCAGAATCATCTCACACATAAAGACATCAAGGAACCTCCACATCATGTGCCACATTCCAGTCTTCTGTTGGATTTCTGCAATAGTCCTTGAACACATGCTGAAACATAAGAGAGAAGAGATGCCCAAGACTCTGACTGAGATGTACACACACCTTGTGGTGTTTCATACCAAACAGAAGGATGAAAAGTATCTTGGGAAAGAATAAAGAGAGCATTCTGTCACTGGGAAAACTGGCTTTTCAACAGCTTATGAAGGGCAATCTGATTTTCTATGAAGAAGACCTGAAAGAGGCTGGCATTGATGTCAATGAAGCCTCAGTGTACTCAGGATTGTGCACACAGCTCTTTAAAGAGGAATGTGGGCTGTACCAGGACAAGGTGTACTGCTTCGTGCATCTGAGCATTCAGGAGTTTCTGGCTGCTGTATATGTGTTCCTCTCATTCATCAACAAAAATGAGAATCTAATGGCCAAACCTCAATCAACGTCCTGCAACTTTTCTGTGAGGATCAGACACAAGCGTAAAGTTACCTTCTACAAGAGTGCTGTGGATAAAGCCTTACAAAGTGAGACAGGAAACCTGGACCTGTTCCTCCGCTTCCTTCTGGGCCTCTCACTGGAGTCCAATCAGAAGCACTTACGAGGTCTACTGACAAAGACAAGAAGCAGCTCACAGAGCCATGAAGAAACAGTCAAGTACATCAAGGAGAAGATCAGGGAGAATCCCTCTCCAGAGAGGTGCATCAATCTGTTCCACTGTCTGAATGAACTGAATGACCATTCTCTAGTGGAGGAGATCCAAAGCTACCTGAGCTCAGGATGTCTCTCAGAAGAATAACTGTCACCTGCACAGTGGTCAGCTCTGGTCTTTGTGTTGCTGACTTCAGAAAAGGAGCTGGATGTGTTTGACCTGAAGAAATACTCCAGATCAGAGGAAGGTCTTCTGAGGCTGCTGCCAGTGGTCAAAGCCTCCAGAGCTGCTCTGTGAGTACATAAAATGACATTTAAGTACTAATCATCAGGAAGAAATATTCAGTTTAGAAAAGAATATGTACTATAATATGTATATAATATATATTGAAAAACATATTGAATCAATGCATTGATGTTCACATTAGTATAACAATATGACCATACAATTCTAGGAGACGGAAGATGAATCTATATGTTGTTTAAGAGAATAAACCAAATGCATCTGCCATTGTCCTTCTACACTACTGGTGTTAAATTAACAGTATGTTTGTGAAATCATGATGATCTCTTTGTCAGGCTGTCATTCTGTGAACTCACAGAGGAAGGATGTGCTTCTCTGGTCTCAGCTCTGAAGTCAAACCCCTCAAACCTGAGAGAGCTGGATCTGAGTAACAATATCCTGAAGGATTCAGGAGTGAAGCTGCTCTCTGCTGGACTGGGGAATCCCCACTGTAAACTGGAGACTCTGAGGTCAGTATTCCTGTAGTTGTATTTGTATTTATTAAGGAGCCCCATTTGCCAGCAGCTACTCTTTCTGGGTCCTGCAACATTAAGGCAGTTATATACATTTTAAAATATTACATGACATTATATTTCATAACACTTTACATTTAGTGTGTTCCCTCAGGCCACTACTCCACTATCACATATTTACAATACAACATCCATGTGTACGTGGAATAGAGTTCCATGTAGTCAGACAGCTCTATGTAGTACTATGCACCTCCCATAGTCCGTTCTGGACTTGGGGACAGAAGAGACCTCTGGTGGCATGTCTTGTGGGGTATTACTCAAAGCCAGTGGCATGTCGTTAGTAAAGATGGAAAAAAGCAAGGTGCCTAGACAGCTGCCCTGGGGAATTCCTGATTCTACCTGGATTTTGTTTGAGATGCTTCCATTAAAGAACACCCTCTGTGTTCTGTTAGGCAAGTAACTCTTTATCCACATTATAGCAGGGGGTGTAAAGCCATAACACATACATTTTCCATCATCAGACTATGATTGATAATGTCAAAAGCCACACTGAAGTCTAACAAAACAGCCCCCACAATCTTTTAATCATCAATTTCTCTCAGCCAATCATCAGTCATTTGTGTAAGTGCTGTGCTTGTTGAATGTACTTCTCTATAAGAATGCTGAAACTTTGTTGTCAATTTGTTTACAGTAAAATAGCATTGTATCTGGTCAAGCACCATTTTTTCCAATAGTTTACTAAGGGTTGGTAACAAGCTAATTGAGCTAATTTGCTAATTTGCTGTTTGAGCCAGTAAAGGGGGCTTTACTATTCTTAGGCTTATCTCTCTGTCAGGTTGTCAGGCTGTCTAGTCACAGACGAAGGCTGTGCTTCTCTGGTCTCAGTGCTGAGGTCAAACCCCTCACACCTGAGAGAGCTGGATCTGAGTAACAATGACCTGAATGATTCAGGAGTGAAGCTGCTCTCTGCTGGACTGGGGAATCCCCACTCTAAACTGGAGACTCTGAGGTCAGTATTCCTGTGGTTGGTCAACAAGTGATAACTGTTCACCAGATCCACATGTGTTTACCAGGCACACATAGTCCACACCATATGTATTTGGACAGTGAAGCTTACAGTTTTACATTTGGCACTATGCTCCAGCATTTTGGATTTCAGATATAATGTTTCATATGAGGCGACATTACGAAATGTCACCTTTTATTTGATGTTAATGGTGAGAGGTTAGCATATTTTTTTTGTAGCCTCTGTAACTTTCTCACTCATTATTATTCATAATTAATTCATGATCTTTCTCAATCATGGCATCATCAGGATTACTTTAGTAGTGTTTTGAAACATGTTATCTACTCACTCTAAAAGATAATTACTCAACACCAAAGAATAGCAGTGTGGTTTTAATATGATTTTAATCTTTACAGGCTGTCAGGCTGTCTAGTCACAGAGGAAGGCTGTGCTTCTCTGGTCTCAGCTCTGAGGTCAAACCCCTCACACCAGAGAGAGCTGGACCTGAGTAACAATGACCTGAAGGATTCAGGAGTGAAGCTGCTTTCTGCTGGAGTGGGGAATCCCCATTGTAAACTGGAGACTCTGAGGTCAGTATTCCTCTATCACTCAATGAACACACACACACTGGACACACACACACTGGACACAAACACACACTGGACACACACACACACACACACACACTGGACACACACACACTGGACACGGACACACACACTCACAGACACTGGACACACACACACACACACACTGGACACACACACACACACACACACTGGACACACACACACACAAGGATTCATTTAGTAGTGTTTAGAAACATGTTATCTACTGTTAATAATGATACAGTGGGGGAAAAAAGTATTTAGTCAGCCACCAATTGTGCAAGTTCTCCCACTTAAAAAGATGAGAGAGGCCTGTAATTTTCATCATAGGTACATGTCAACTATGACAGACAAAATGAGAGAAAAAAATCCAGAAAATCACATTGTAGGATTTTTAATGAATTTATTTGCAGATTATGGTGGAAAATAAGTATTTGGTCAATAACAAAAGTTTCTCAATACTTTGTTATATACCCTTTGTTGGCAATGACACAGGTCAAACGTTTTCTGTAAGTCTTCACAAGGTTTTCACACACTGTTGCTGGTATTTTGGCCCATTCCTCCATGCATATCTCCTCTAGAGCAGTGATGTTTTGGGGCTGTCGCTGGGCAACACAGACTTTCAACTCCCTCCAAAGATTTTCTATGGGGTTGAGATCTGGAGACTGGCTAAGCCACTCCAGGACCTTGAAATGCTTCTTACGAAGCCACTCCTTCGTTGCCCGGGCGGTGTGTTTGGGATCATTGTCATGCTGAAAGACCCAGTCACGTTTCATCTTCAATGCCCTTGCTGATGGAAGGAGGTTTTCACTCAAAATCTCACGATACATTGCCCCATTCAATCCTTCCTTTACACGGATCAGTCGTCCTGGTCCCTTTGCAGAAAAACAGCCCCAAAGCATGATGTTTCCACCCCCATGCTTCACAGTAGGTATGGTGTTCTTTGGATGCAACTCAGCATTCTTTGTCCTCCAAACACGACGAGTTGTGTTTTTACCAAAAAGTTATATTTTGGTTTCATCTGACCATATGACATTCTCCCAACCCTCTTCTGGATCATCCAAATGCACTCTAGCAAACTTCAGACGGGCCTGGACATGTACTGGCTTAAGCAGGGGGACACGTCTGGCACTGCAGGATTTGAGTCCCTGGCGGCGTAGTGTGTTACTGATGGTAGGCTTTGTTACTTTGGTCCCAACTCTCTGCAGGTAATTCACTAGGTCCCCCCGTGTGGTTCTGGAATTTTTGCTCACCGTTCTTGTGATAATTTTGACCCCACGGGGTGAGATCTTGCGTGGAGCCCCAGATCGAGGGAGATTATCAGTGGTCTTGTATGTCTTCCATTTCCTAATAATTGCTCCCACAGTTGATTTCTTTAAACCAAGCTGCTTACCTATTGCAGATTCAGTCTTCCCAGCCTGGTGCAGGTCTACAATTTTGTTTCTGGTGTCCTTTGACATCTCTTTGGTCTTGGCCATAGTGGAGTTTGGAGTGTGACTGTTTGAGGTTGTGGACAGGTGTCTTTTATACTGATAACAAGTTCAAACAGGTGCCATTAATACAGGTAACGAGTTGAGGACAGAGGAGCCTCTTATAGAAGAAGTTACAGGTCTGTGAGAGCCAGAAATCTTGCTTGTTTGTAGGTGACCAAATACTTATTTTCCACCATAATTTGCAAATAAATTCATTAAAAATCCTACAATGTGATTTTCTGAAAAAAAAATGCTCAATTTGTCTGTCATAGTTGACGTGTACCTATGATGAAAATTACAGGCCTCTCTCATCTTTTTGAGTGGGAGAACTTGCACAATTGGTGGCTGACTAAATACTTTTTTTCCCCACTGTACATTCGTTTATTTATATACAGTACCAGTCAAAAGTTTAGACACACTTACTCATTCAAGGGTTTTTCTTTATTTTTACTATTTTTAACATTGTAGAATAATAGTGAAGACATGAACATTATGAAATAACAAATATGGAATCATGTAGTAACCAAAAAAGTGTTAAACAAATGAAAATATATTTTATATTTGAAATTCTTCAAATAGCCACCCTTTGCCTTGATGACAGCTTTGCACACTCTTGGCATTCTCTTAACCAGCTTCACCTGGAATGCTTTTACAACAGTCTTGAAAGAGTTCCCACATATGCTGAGCACTTGTTGGCTGCTTTTCCTTCACTCTGCCGTCCGACTCATCCCAAACCATCTCAATTGGGTTGAGGTTGGGTGATTATGGAGGCCAGGTCATCTGATGCAGCACACAATCACTCTCCTTACACAGCCTGGAAGTGTGTTGGGTCATTGTCCTGTTGAAAAACAAATGATAGTCCCACTAAGCCCAAACCAGATGGGATAGCGTATCGCTGCAGAATGCTGTGGTAGCCATGCTGGTTAAATGTGCCTTGAATTCTAAATAAATCACAGACTGTGTCACCAGCAAAGCACCCCCACACCATAACACCTCCTCCTCCATGCTTTACGGTGGGAACTACACATGCAGAGATCATCCGTTCACCCACAGCACTTCTCAGAAAGATACAGCTGTTTGAACCAAAAATCTCCAATTTGGACTCCAGACAAAAGGACAAATGTCCACCGGTCTAATGTCCATTGCTCATGTTTCTAGGCCCAAGAAGGTCTCTTCTTCTTATTGGTGTCCTTTAGTAGTGATATCTTTGCAGCAATTAGACCATGAAGGCCTGATTCACACAGTCCCCTCTGAATAGTTGATGTTGAGATGTGTCTGTGACTTGAACTCTGTGAAGCATTTATTTGGGCTGCAATTTCTGAGGCCGGTACCTCTAATGAACTTGTCCTCTGCTGCAGAGGTAGCTTTGGGTCTATTCTTCCTGTGACGGTCCTCATGAGAGCCAGTTTCATCATAGTGCTTGATGTTTTTTGCGACACTTGAAGAAACTTTCAAAGTTCTTGAAATGTTCCGTATTTACTGACCTTCATCTCTTAAAGTAATGATGGACTGTCGTTTCTCTTTGCTTATTTGAGCTGTTCTTGCCATAATATGGACTTGGTCTTTTACCAAATAGGGCTATCTTCTGTATACCCCCCCTACCTTGTCACAACACAACTGATTGGCTCAAACGCATTAAGAAGGAAATAAATTCCACAAATTACCTTTTAAGAAGGCACACCTGTTAATTGAATGCATTCCAGGTGACTACCTCATGAAGCTGGTTGAGAGAATGCCAAGAGTGTGCAAAGCTGTCATCAAGGCAAAGGGTGGCTATTTGAATAATCTAAAATCTAAAATATATTTTGATTTGTTTAACACTTTTTTGGTTACTACATGATTCCATGTGTGTTATTTCATAGTTTTGATGTCTTCACTATTATTTTACAATGTAAGAAATAGTTTTTAAAAAACTAAACAAAAACTTGAATGAGTAGGTGTGTTCAAACTTTTGACTGGTACTGTATATATACATATATGAATAGATATGGCAGGTTTCAGGACTCTGATGTATCTGAAAATGTTGAAAAAATATATTTTCACCACCAAAGAATAGCAGTGTGATTTGAATATGATTTTACTCTTGCAGGCTGTCAGGCTGTCTAGTCACAGAGGAAGGCTGTGCTTCTCTGGTCTCAGCTCTGAAGTCAAACCCCTCACACCTGAGAGAGCTGGATCTGAGTAACAATGACCTGAATGATTCAGGAGTGAAGCTGCTCTCTGCTGGACTGAGGAATCCCCACTGTAAACTGGAGACTCTGAGGTCAGTATTCCTGTAGTTGGTCAACAAGTGATAACTGTTCACCAGATCCACATGTGTTTACCAGGCACACATAGTCCACACCATATGTGTTTGGACAGTGAAGCTTACAGTTTTACATTTGGTGCTATGCTCCAGCATTTTGGATTTGAGATCAAATGTTTCATATGAGGTGACAGTATATAATTTCACCTTTTATTTGATGATATTTTCATACATATCTGTGTTACTGTTTGGAAATGAAAGCACTTTATGTATCTAGTTCTCCCATTTGAAAAAGTTGTAATTATTTGTACATGTTCACTTATATTGCTTTAAAGTAGTCTTAAGTTTAGTATTAGGTCCCATATTCCTTACCTGCAGTGATTACATCAAGCTTGTGATTCTACAAACTTGTTGAAAACATTTGCAGTTGATTTTAGTTGTGTTTTAGATGATGTTTTTCCCAATAGAAACTAAATGGTGAATAATGTCCTGTCATTTTGGAGTCACTTCACTTGTATTGTCAGTAAGAATAGAAGATGTTTCTGAAGACTTCTACATTCATGTGGATGCTACTATGATTATGAATAATCATGAATGAATCGGGAATGATGATGAATGAGAAAGTTACAGAGGAACAAGGATCATACCCCCTCTGTTATTGGTAATGGTGAGAGGTTAGCATGTTTTGTTGTAGCCTCTGTAACTTTCTCACTCATTATTATTCATGATTCATTCATGATTTTTCTTTATCATGGCATCATCAGGATTAATTTAGTAGTGTTTAGAAACATGTTATCTACTCACTTAGACAGAAAATTACTCCAGTCATCATCCACCATTCAGTTACTATTGGACAAAACATAACCCAAAACACAACCAAAACAAACTGCAAATGCAACCAATGAGTTTACAACCAAATACAAAACTTTTGACTACTTTAATACACTATAAGTCAAATGGTCAGAATACGTTTGACTTCTTCAAATGGGGGGACTAGATACATAAAGTGCTTTCATTTCTAAACGGTGAAACAGATATGTATTAAAATACCCTCAAATAAAAGGTGACATTATATACTGTCACCTCATATGAAACATTTAATCTCAAATCCAAAATGCTGGAGTTTAGAGCCACATTTAAAATGTTATCTTCACTGTCAAAATAGATATAGTGTGGACTGTATACTCAATACAATCTAAATCTGATACCTCACTGTCTGTCTTTTGACTGATACTGCTTTTTAAACTGCTCTGGTCAGTCAACTCAAATATTTGTAATATACATATTTGTACTTTATATTTTTCTCTCTACAAGCAATACTTTGATAATTTGTCATTTCTAATAATGATACATTAATTTATGAATAGATATGTCAGGTTTCAGGATGCTGATATATCTGAATATGTTGAAAAAAAAATACTGCCACTATTTTCACCACCAAAGAATAGCAGTGTGGTTTTAATATGATTTGAATCTTTGCAGGCTGTCAGGCTGTCTAGTCACAGAGGAAGGCTGTGCTTCTCTGGTCTCAGCTCTGAAGTCAAACCCCTCACACCTGAGAGAGCTGGATCTGAGTAAGAATGACCTGAAGGATTCAGGAGTGAAGCTGCTCTCTGCTGGACTGGGGAATCCCCACTGTAAACTGGAGACTCTGAGGTCAGTATTCCTGTAGTTGGTCAACAAGTGATAACTGTTGACCAACACACATAGTCCACACCATATGTGTTTGGACAGTGAAGCTTACAGTTTTAAATTTGGTGCTATGCTCCAGCATTTTGGATTTGAGATAGAATGTTTCATATTAGGCGACAGTACAGAATGTCACGTTTTATTTGATGTTAATGGTGAGAGGTTAGCATGTTTTGTTGTAGCCTTTGTAACTTTCTCACTCATTATTATTAATTATTCATTCATGATTTTTCTTAATCATGGCAGTCACAGGCTTGATGTAGATATTGCATTCAAAGAATATGGGACCAAATACTCAACTTTTGACTACTTTAATACACTATAAGTTAATTGGTCAGAATACTTATGACTTCTTGAAAAACGGTTAGTAGATACATAAAGGGCTTTTATTTTTCTAAATGGTGAAACAGACTTGTATGAAAATACCCTCTAATTAAAGGTGATATTATATACTGTCACCTCATATGAAACATTTGATCTCAAATCCAAAATGCTGTAGTATAGAGCCACATTTAAAATGTTAGCTTCACTGTCAAAATAGATATGGTGTGGACTGTATACTCAATACAATCTAAATCTGAGACCTCACTGTCTGTCTTTTGACTGATACTGCTTTTTAAACGGCTCTGGTCAGTTACTGAAATATTCGTACTATATATGTTTCTCTCTACAAGCAATATTATGATCATTTCTAATAATGAAACATTCATTAATTTATGAATAGATTAGGCAGGTTTCAGGACACTGATATATCTGAATATGTTGAAAAAATGTACTGCCACTATTTTCACCACCAAAGAATAGCAGTGTGGTTTTAATATGATTTGACTCTTTGCAGGCTGTCACGCTGTCTAGTCACAGAGGAAGGCTGTGCTTCTCTGGTCTCAGCTCTGAGGTCAAACCCCTCACACCTGAGAGAGCTGGACCTGAGCTACAATCACCCAGGAGACTCAGGAGTCAGACTGCTCTCTGCTGGACTGGAGGATCCACACTGCAGACTGGAGAAACTCAAGTATGTAGAGGGTTTATGTCAATGTTCATATCAGACATGTTGGAGTTATCAGGCTAGTTAAGACAAACATTCTGACCACCACTTGGACTAAGTTATATGCTGACCGTGTGTGTGTGTGTGTCCTGTGTGTGTGTGTGTGTGTGTGTGTGTGTGTGTGTGTGTGTGTGCGTGTGTCCAGTGTGTATGTGTGCACGTGTATCAGTGTATCACACACACAAATACACTGGACTCACATACACACTGGACACACAGCAAGCGCACACAATGAACACACACACACACACACACTGGACACACACAGACTGGTCACACGGACACACACACACACACACTCACACGGACACACACACACACACACTCACACGGACACACACACACACACACTCACACTGGACACACACACACACACACACACACACACACACACTGGACACACACACACACACACACGGGACACATACACACACTGGACAAACACACTCACACACACAAACACACACTGGAAACACACTCACACTGGACACACTCACACACACAAACACACACACACACACTGGACACACACTGGACACACAGACACACACACTAAAACTGGACACACACACACAAACACTGGACACACACACACACACACACACACACACACACACACTGGACACACACACATTGGACACACACACACACACTGGAAGCACACACTCTGGATCACACACACACACTCACACTGGAGACACACACACACACACACTGGACACACACACACACTGGACACACACACACACTGAACAAACACACACACACACACACACACACACACACACACACACTGGACACACACACACACACACACACACTGGACACACACACACACACTGGACACACACACACACACTCACACTGGACACACACAAACACACACTGGACACACATACACACAAATGGACACACACACACACACACTGGACACACACATACTCACACAAACTGGACCAACACACACTAACACACTGGATCCACCCACACACACACTCATTCATTCACACTGGACACACACAAAATTGGAGAAAATAAAATACACTGGACACACACACACACACACATTGGAAAAAACACACTAGACACACACACACGCTGGACACACACACACACACTGGACACACACACACACACACACACACACCGGACACACACACACACACACTGAACACTCACACTGGACACACACACACACTGGACACACACAAACACACACTGGACACACACACACTGGACAAACAAACACACACACACAAACTGGACACACACACACTGGACACACTCACACTGGACACACACACACACACACTGGACACACACACACACACACACACACACCAGACACACACACACACATACACTGGACACACACATACACACACTAGACACACACACACACACACACACACACACACACTGGACACACACACACACACACTGGACACACACACACACACAAAAACACACACACACACACACACACACACACACACTGGACACACGCACACACACACTGAACACACATACACACACACACATTGGACACACACACACACTGGACACACACACACACACACACACACACACACTGGACACACACTGGACACACACTGGACACACACACACACACACACACACACACACACACACACACACACACACACACACACTGGACACACACAATGGACACACAAAAACACACACACACACTGGACAAACACACACACTGGACACACTCACACTGGACATACACACACACACACACTGGACACACACACACTGTACACACCAACACACACTGGACACACACACTGGACACACACACACACTGTACAAATACACACACACACACACTGGACACACACACACACACCGGACACACACACACACACATACACTGGACACACACACACACTAGACACACACACACACTGGACAAACACACACACTGGACACACTCACACTGGACATACACACACACACTGGACACACTCACACTGTACACACACACACACACACTGGACACACACACATTGAACACACACACACACACTGGACACACACACACTGGACACACACACACAAACTGGACACACTCACACACTGGACACACACACACACTGGACACACACACACACTGGACACACACACACTGGACAAACTCACACTGGACAAACTCACACTGGACAAACACACACACACCGGACACACACACACACACACATACACTGGACACACACACACACACACACACACACACACACTGGACACACACAAACACACACACACATACACACACACACACTGGACAAACACACACACTGGACACAAACACTGGACACACACACACACTGAACACACACACACACACACACACACACACACACATTGGACACACACACACTGGACACACACACACACACACACACTGGACACACACTGGACACACTCTGGACACACACTGGACACACACACACACTGGACATACACACACACACACACTGGACACACACACACACATACTGGACACACACACACTGAACACACACACACACTGGACACACACACTGGACACACACACACAAACACACTTGATACACACACACACACTGGACACACACATACACACTGGACACACACACACACAGGACACACACACACACACTGGACACACACACACTGGACACATTTCCATGTGTTGGATTTTGATGAAAGGAAATCCCATATAGCCTACTGGACAGGACTTTTCTATGGCATCATCTGTTTGGGTGTCTCAGGTCAGGTCTGAGCCATGATCAGAATGTGTCTCTTTGTCTATTTCCAGCCCTGCCATTTCTACCTGTCCTGATCTAGTGTTTCACCCCTGACCTCCTCACACCGTCTCACTTCCATGTCTGCTTTTAGCTCCCACCTCTACTTCACTGTGTTATAATGGACCTTATGCTTTTTATGTCACCTCTGGAACCAGTTATCAAACATACTGACCTTTCTGACCCTATCCCATGGCCCTACTTTCTACAACTGAACATTTCAATTCCTCTATGAGTTTTGTTTAGTGTCCATTTACTTATGTATGTATTTGTTGTATATTGGGGTTGTGCTGCAGAGCATCATGGGGGTTTGTATGTGTTGAGATGATCACATTCCAGATAAATGGTTGAACTGATTCCTGTCTCCTGTCTCATCATTATTGAATTGTTATACAGAGGTGGTTATTAAACCCACGAGACATAACAAAAGATTGGCGATGAGTAAGTCTGAATCTACAGGAACTATTCTGTCTGGAAGAAGTGGGTTTTTACAACTGTTTAAAACTGTTATTTTCTGTGGTCCAGAAAAGGCTAATGTTAGCACAGTGTATTGCTAGCAGAGGCAAGTGCATAATCTAGCTAGCTAAGAGAGAGTTAGCGTCGTCATGGACGGCAGAAAAGGACTGGAGACGGACGTCGGAGCGGGAAAACAACTTGATTAAAAGGGAGGAACATACAGTGATTAAAGGAAAGGACATTTATTCAACTGTGAAGATGAACCTTTTAATTAAATCTGCTAAATGAGCGAACTTAGGAGGAAACGTCAGTGAGTGAAGTGAATGAAGATCATGTGACTGAGGGAAATATTGCTGTGGTTGAGGACAATACTGAAGTGAGTGACAATCAGGAGCTTATTGAGAAAGGAAAAATTATTGGAATTGTTGGAAACATTGGACAGTTTGATAAAAGTACTGAGCAGTGGAGCTCATATACAGAACGGTTTGAATATTTTGTTCTTGTAAATGACATGGATGAGGACAACATTGTGCCTCCATGTTTTAGTGTAATGGGGCCAAAGACATTTAATTTACTAGGCAGCCTGCTACAGCCAGACAGAACAGGTAATAAGACGTATGGGGATGTTGTGGAGATACTTAAAGGACATTTTTCACCAGAACCACTAGTTACTAAGACTTTTCCTAGCTCGTTTGTGAGAACCAGTTATAGCCTTCAGTCCTAGTTTTGATTCACCTGCCTGTTTGCCTACCTGTGTATGACCATTGCCTGCCTGTGACCATGATTCCTGTCTTCTGTAAAGGCGTAATAAACACCTGCCGCACTTTGCGCGTGAATCTACACCTTTTTCTCCCTGAGTATTCATTACAGTACCCTAATGTTAAGTGTCATAAATGTATAGTTATTAGGAGCTGACATCTTTAAAGATAGTAAGAAAGAGGGAAAAAGATAGAAACTAAATGAAATGATGAAAGCATAAAATAGTAACCATCTGATGAGCTAATACCCTGACCCTACCACAAACCCACCAACCCCCTCCCCAACTGAGGGAGTTAATAAACCATACCCTTAGACGCTAGTCTTTAAGATAGATGTACCTGCTATGGATAGCATCGCCCCAAAGAGGTTCATTCTAAATTATATGGATATGGCATTAGAAGTGCATTGACTGTTCCCTGTAACATTAATATATTGTTAGTTGAGTCACAAAATGCAATTTGAATCAAAGCGACAAACATCGGCATCAATAATGACTGGACTATTTAGCCCCACTTGAGCATGTCTCAACAACAACAACAACAACAACAGAGGATGCGTTCATAGTCACCAACAGCGCCTACCCGCACACACAAACGTCAACCAATCGGTGTTCCCCAAGGCGCCCTGAAACCTGCGCTGTGAAACAAACGCACCCAAGCAGCACAGGAAAAAAGACATCAAGCTATGATGAATAAATGAAAACCTTTACCAGACGATAACTATTATCCCTCAAATATAAAATAGAGACAATTAGTTAAACAATCACCATCCTCCTGAGTTCACCCTCCCAACCCCCCATTATATATATTTATATACACATGTACACACACACACACACAAATGTACAGATATCAGCTAGCTGGCAGTTAGGTGGCCAGCCAGTGAGTAGCTTCTCCCTGCCTCGGTATCACTAACGCTAGCATACATCTCTAACAATAAACAAGCCAGCAAACGTAATAGTAGCTCAAATTCCCTGAAGTAATATAAACTACATAGTTAGGCTTGAAACCCAGTCAAAAGCCACATCAATATTTAACCAAAACCCACTGGACCTCTATGGGTAAAATAAAAGTATCCAGAAAGAAAATGTAACTACCTGGCATAGTGTGGCTGTAGCTATAGTAACACCCTGGTAAACTTAGCGAGCTGGCTAAATAGTGCAGTCAACATTAGCTATGATACACCTTTACCTGGCCTGTCATTATGGCGCTAGCCATCTAGCCAGCCAGCCAGCCGATCCTATGAGTCATTTGGTTCTATCCTCATGTTCTAACAGTTCACTATCCACTGTATCCAAGATCAAAAGACAGTTCCTCCTGATGTAGTAGACGGGAACAAGTCAGGGAGTTCTTTCCTCATGTATGTTTCAGCCGTCTTCACAGAGTCAAATGTGCGCTCACCATTCTTGGTGTACGTCCACAAAGTCGTTGGGTAGCAGCAGGCCGTATGCCGAGCCAGCCTGCCGCAGAAGCCTCTTCAGTGGGGAGAAAGCCATCCTCCTCTTGTGTAGTATGGGAGAAAGATCCGGAAAGATCCTGATTCTGGCATCTCCGTACTTGAGCTCTCCCTTTGCTCGGGCAGCAGAGAGGATGTGGACTGTGTCCTGGTACCGTAGAAATGTAAGGACTAATGCCCTGGGTGCAACCTGGCCAGGCAGCCGCCTCCGTAGGGTGCAATGGACCCTCTCCATTTCCAGTGGGTGCGCGGAAGGGGGTGGATCCAGAATTTTGGGACTCCATTCCTGTAGAAAGGAGATGGTGTCTCGTCCCTCCACGGCCTCCGGGAAACCTTGAAATCTCAAATTCGAGCACTTTTGGACATTTACGTAAGAATCTAATTTCTCGAGTTTAGAGATGGCGTCTTCCAACTCCTTGTGCTTTTGATCCACTTCCAGGCGGACGTCCAGGATGGCAGCCTGTTGGTCAGCATGATCTTTTTGTAACTTTGTCACTCGTTCCCTTTGTGACTTTCTGGTCTTCGTGGAGTTTATCGACCAGCACATCAATTTTGCTGTGGCGTTCAGAAAGTGTCTCTTGGATTTTAGTTATACCCTTGTCCATCACCATTCTGAACCATGCCAGTGCTTCTTCCGAGCTAGCATCCACCGAGGCCGAAGAAGGGCTGTGAGACACTAGCGGTTCTGGGGGGGTAGTGCCCCTGTGACAATAAGCTTGGACCCCCTTGTGGCCCCTCTAAATGCGGAGTCTGAAATAATTATCACAGAATACATTTTTGCTATCATGTTATTTTTTCTTTTTTACATCCGTTATTAGACAGTGGCGAAGCGGAACACTAAAGTAACCCAACACATTTTCTAGAGGGACTCCTTTAGGCGGAACACAACAGTATCGTACCACATGGATCTGCAAGTTTTTTTCTATTCAGAAGTAAAAAGAAATTTGGCGCGAATAATATCGTTCAAGCAAGAAGAAGGAAATAAAGAGAGTTGAGCAACATGTTGAAAATGTTGTATTTGTAACATCGTTAACTATTAAATGCATTACAGAAGTGTAACGTTAGATCAGCTAAAGTTAACCTGTCAGTTTGTTATTTTCTTTGTGAATTAATGAAGGAATTGGCTTGAATCCTGGGCTATGTATTCATTTGCATTGTTTTTGGTTTAGTTTTGTAGGTAATTCTAACAGTCAGGCATCGAAATATATGGCAATATGAAAAAGGGTATAATATTTGATCAAAAACGCATGTTGCTGAGTGCTTTTACTTAAACCACACTCAGTAAACGCATTGTACCATTAAAAGGTTAGACATGAAAGCTAGCTACCTAGCGAGTCAGTTATTTTCAGTAAATGAATGAATAAGCTTGGTCCCCATTGCTTTTGCTCTATAGTTGTCACCAACATGAAGAGAAAAAAGGACTTCATGTTTCTTCCAAAGAAAAGACAAGGCAGAAAGTCAGACAGAGCCAGAGGGTTCAGGTGTGGAGAGAGCAAGAGAGAGCAGAGAGAGACAGCAGGAAGACCATTGGAGAGACTGAGAGTGATGTCAGCCAATCCCGGGAGGAGCCACCGGTGCAGCCAGTGATGAACATGGACCCAAGAACTCTGATGGGGGACAGGAGGAGGAGCTTCAAGGCGGCCTGGTACCACATCCACTCCTGGCTTCAATATTCAAACAAATCAGACTCTGTGTTTTGTTACGCCTGTCTCAGAGACTGGATTGGATTCAAAATGGGGTTTTAACAACTGGAAGAAGGCAACTTCCAAAGACGGGGGGATTTGCAATTCATGCAAGGTCTGAGCGGCACAAACAAGCAACGATTACATGGAGAGTCTATCAGAAAGCTGGAAAAAGTAATGCAACACTGGTAAATGCCCTAAACAAGGAACACAACAAACAGGTTCAATAAAATGGGGACTATATTAAAACAATAGGAGAAGTACTACTACTTACAGCCACACAAAACATTGCACAAAGAGGACACGATGAGTCTGCAGAGTCTGATAATAAAGGGGAACTTCATGGCAATCCTAGAAACAATAGCTAAGAATGACACAACTGTGGAAAAAAGGTTGACTTCCATTCATAATGCAAAATACACAAGCAAAGGGATTCAGAATGAGGTTCTGAGTCGTTTGGCAGACATGGTTCCAACAGAGATGATATAAGAAGTGGAAGACAGTGAGGTCTTCAGCATAATGGCAGACGGAAAACAAAAGATGTTAAAACAAAAGGATCAGATATCTCCAGTACTCAGGTACTATTTCAGTGGAGCTGTCCATGAGAGCTTTCTCCACTTTGAATCGGCTGATCCACTAGATGCAGCAGGGCTTACTGACTAAATCATACACATATTAGAAAGTCATGGTCTTGAATACAAAAACAACCTAGTAGGCCAAGCATATGACGGTGCTTCAGTTAAGAGCGGCAGCATTCGGGCGTCCAGGCAACGCATTAAATAACAAGCAAAGCCTTTTACCTCCACTGCAGTGCACACTGTCTACACTTAGTTTTAGTGGATACAGTCAAAGCTGTCCCTGAGGTAGGACAGTTCTTCTCCTTACTAGAAAGACTGTATGTCTTCACATCGGGGTCATATGTGCATCAAAAATGGCTTAGCGTACAAAGATAGATGTACCCAGGTGCACCTACAGAGCTTCAGAGACTAAGTGACACTCGCTGGGCATGTCGATATATGGCTCTACATACTATTATAGATAGATTGCCTGCCGTTAAGCGAGTCCTGCAAGACATAGTCCAAGAACACAACGGTGACAGATCTGTTGAGGCACGAGGTCTGCTTGCACAGATAGATTTACAATTCATTGTGTTCCTTGTTCCACTGCATAACGTTTTTGGAGAAGCAACATTTCTATCAGAGATGCTACAGTCTTCATCACTTGACCTGTCAAAGGCTGTTGATTTAGTTGAAGCCTTAGTTCAAACTTTGAATGACTACAGGGATAAGTCATTTTTTGATGACCTATGGAATGAAGTGTTGAACACAGCTGAGCAATGTGATACTGCAATACAGCCCCCTGCAAAACCACCAAAAAAGCTAAGCTCTCAATTTAATGGAGACTGTGTACTCAGTACAGTAGGTCAGAGGTCAGATTCAGAAATAGATCAAGAGAGTTTTCGTACAACCTTTTTCTACCCTGTCTTAGATCAGATGCTCAATGAGCTCAACAGATGATTCTCTAGCAAAAACTGTGACATAATGAATGGCGTCCAAACTCTAAACCCCAAAAGTGATGCATTTCTCAAAGAGAAGTCCCTGTTTCCATTTGCTAGAATGTATGAATCAAATATTGAGGACTTGGGGAATGAACTACATCAGTTCAGAAGAATTTGACAAAGGAAAATCCAGAGTGGCATGCAGAGACCCTCCAGTGTAGTAGAGATAACATTATTCATTCAGCCTTATAAAGACGTTTTATTTCAGCTCTTTAAACTGTGCAAAATAGCTGTTTCAATCCCTGTTAGTACAGCTTCTTGTGAACAGAGTTTTTCTGCACTAAAGCTGGTGAAAACGTATCTCAGGTCCACAATGTTAGATGAGAGATTAAGGAATTTAGGTGTATTAAGTATTGAGTCAAGGAGGGCAAAGGCCTTGAATCTAGATGAATTCTTTTTGCAAGAAACCACAAAAACCGTAGAATACAGTTGATGTAACTGATACTGAATAAGTAATGCAAATGTAAAAATGTAATGTAAATGCAAATAATAAATAGTTGAATGATTATAAACATGGTCATTTGTCTATTGATGTCTGCAATGCAGTGAAGAAAACGACATGACAACAATAATGTGTGATGTAACTGGCCCCTCTAACAGTACAACTGGCCCCAGCCTGGCCCCTCCCACTGGGAATGTTCTAGAACCACCACTGCTGCTACGGCTACATTGGCCCAGTTATTGTTGAATAATAATGAAGCTAGGTCGATTCAATTCAAATAATATAGCTAGTAACTTCAAAAATACTTACAGCTGAAATACACTGCCGTTTTCTTTGTGAACATGGTGAGATGGAGGAAGCCGCATCCACATGTAGAGTTGTGGGGGAGGGGACAAGTTTCCCAAATAGACACTGGCTTTGGATCAGGTTTAAATTCCCCCCACTAATGATCCTTGTTAGGTTTGGGGGAGGGGAAGCTGATCCTAGATCTGTATCTAGGGGAAACTTCACTCCAGCAAAGAGAGATGGGGAAAGAGGAGGAGAGAGAGCGTTGCTCTCAGGATTGACAGATCATGTACAAAATCTACAAGTAGGAAATAGGTGTCCGAATATAATATCTGACCTTTAGCAGTTCTAATGTCTTCATTTGCTCCATTTCATTAGTCTTGTTGATTGATTGCCGATATCTAGTTTCACAGGTGTTGATGAAGAGCATCCATCCGTTTTAGTAACGCATTAATAGTAATGCATTCATAGACATATAGTTTATACTGGTGGTCCTACCCATCCCCCACTTCACTCCATTAACCCTACACTTGCTGCTCACATGGTGGTTTGTCTAAATGTATCTGACTTTAGGTCAGTTTTTAAGGTTCAGAAGGTAAAGATTGTGTTCGGCTGTGTCAGGAGCACTAGTGGTAGTGCTGCCGCTCCCAGATCACACATTGCCCTATATAAGTATATACTGTAGCAAGCTGAACCCAACACCTACCAATTACCACCTTCTGATCTCTCGGTGTAATGGATAAGGTGTTGGCTTGATAGTCACTGGACCCGGGTTCGAGTCCCGGTTGGAGCTACCCCTTAATTCGTTACATTGGTGTCAGAAGTGGGATAGTGCCTGTGAGGCCATCAAAGAGGCATGTAATCGTGAGAGACTTGCTATAAAGAAGTGTGGGGGCATGCTCTCCCCAAGGAAGGGGGTAATGTAGCAACCTTAATCCAACACCTAGCCACATCATCGAGAGGTTCGGACCTCTTGGCGTAGCGCTTGTTGGGTTCTGACTTCTAAACATGAAATAGACTTATTCATGTCACTGAAGGAGAGAGGGGAATGTATAATGTTTCCATTCTGTCAGGATATGTTATTGTTAGTCATCAGGGATCCTATTGGAGGAGAAGAGACACAGTCTGGTACAAGTCAACATGACAGCCGTGAGTTGGGGAGGAGTGAGCAATTTGGGCAGAGGTCAGGTTAGATGAAGTGAGGAAGAACAGATATCACTAATCTTCTGGATAGCAACAGAGGTGTATTGGCTGTTCAGATGTGGAAGGAGGGGCTCAGCATAGGAGAAAGGGTTAAATACCAGTGTTTGTGTGAATATGTTCTTTGTCTTATGCAGCTGTATGATCCAAAGGGTGAATAAACTTGGTTTGAGCTTTACTAAACGTCCCTGAGTTTTACGAGGTTCATTTAGAACCTAACACGCTTAAGGTGTTGGCTTGACAGTTGATGGACCCAGGTTCAAAACCTGTTTGGGGCTACCCCCTGAATTCACTACAATATATTTGTTTGCCTACGGGCAGGGAGACCCGGGTTTGAGACGAAAGGGGCATTACACCGTTGCTGTTTGCAAAAAAACACTACATTGGTGGAAGCAGTGGAATGGTGCCTTGGGAGAGGTGTGCACATTTCATGGGCGGGATCTGTACCCAGGTGTCCCATGGGAAAAACCAGTGTCTTGACCATTAGACCAAGAGGTAATGCCTTCTTGACCTGAGGATGACACTGATTTTGAAGTTGAAGGCAGGACTACCTCATTACCAGATCATGAGACAGACTCATGTTTTCTCCACACATGGGATAGTGTAAAAGGAACTTTGCCTAGGAAGCCCATGCTAGAAGTGTTAGGAGGTGGAAGTTAGAGAATTAGTCCAGTAACTGAAAGGTCACTGGTTTGAGTCCTGAGCCAGACAACAAAACGTGGGATTTGATCTGAACTGGCAGATCTGTGACCAACCCCCTTCAGAAAGACAAATTCCCTTTGTTCCCTGTAACATGGACTAATAAAATTGTACTGTACTGTGCTGTGCTGCACTTTATTGAATAGAACCTGAGAGTCCAGCATGTCAGGGGATGGGGTGGGGGGTGGGGGGTGAGAGCAGCAGTGGGGGATGGGTAGCTAGTCCTTGATTGGCTGTAGACCTGGGAGCCACAACTGCCAAGAGAAATTCAATCTACCCTTTTTATCAGCCAAGCCAACATAATGTTTTACACACCCTTTTTGTGGACTGTTAATGTTTATATTTAAAATCAACACTGAGCTTTTCATGTTATAATCTGTTATTTATCAAATCTGATAGTAAGATATTGAAACCATATACAATATGCACTAGAAATGGTTGTAATGAAAACCTGAGACACTCCTATAGACCTATGGAATTATGAGGAGGGGGGGGGATTATGTATTTCTGAAAGATATCAAGTAATTTAGGATTTGAAGTCAATTCTTGCGTGGGAAACTGCAGTCTGGTTTGTTTGTCTGAGTGAACAGAGCAGTTGGGGGAAGGGAATACACATACAATGTTTCAATCTCCAACTGTCTTGTTTCACAGACTCCTGTGAGAGAGAATATAGTAGACGGTTGCTGTCAAAAAGTGATTGGTGAGTTTTCCTGTGTCCTGTGTTTATGACCTTTTAAGGACATCCTGTCCGGATGTTCTCTTCACTATTTAGGGTGTGCTTATGTAACTTGATAGTGCAGCTGTTTCTTTGAAGTAAAGTACATGTTTTGAATAAAAAGTAATGGCCTGGTGATTGATGTGTCGTGTACTGACCTAGTTGATCTTAAAGTTTGAACTGTTTGAAAAATGTGAAACAGTTGGGAATTTTTGTTGTGAACTTATGGAGCTGCTGTGTAGTGAGCTTGTGACCCCTTGTAGAATGAAAAAGTAATTTCTGGGTAGGTCTGCCTGAGTATAAGTAAGTGTTAGACTTGTCCTGTGAACACTACGAGCGACAAGAAACCTCAAGAGAGATCAACCACAGAAAACTCCAGAAAACACGTCTCCTAGACCAATTCTAGGTGTATTGTGTCCTTCAGGTCTGGGCCAGAATGACAAAACCATCGATGCCATTCTTTGTGATGCACCTGATTGTTTTAATGGTGGGATTGATATGAGTGGAGGCCAACCGGACGATTCAACAGTGAAGATTTTCACACACAGCTGTCTCAACAACCTTTTTCAGCCAAAAACCGGAGTTTTTCTCCTGCGTTTCGCATGAGGGAATGGCTTAAGATAAGACTTGCTCTATGTCAGATCTAAAAGGCCCTGAATGGAACATCCCTGCCTGGGTACGCACTGGAAGAGGAAGTCTGTGGGCCAGATGATTTGAAAGTCATACGAATCTCTTCAGTAGCGTAGAGTCCAGACTCCAAAGTGGCAATTTTAGGTTGTTCTGAATTCGACAGCGCAAATGCCACCAAATCTTTTAGTTAGTATGTATTTTCAAACGCTTGCACAGAGGTCAACTATTTTGTGCCTGTCTTTAGCTTCAAGTCGCGAGATTGGTTTAACGTGCTTGATATGATGAAACAAGTGCAACAGTTTTTCCACCATCGTGAACATTTACGAAGATGGTCCCTTCTGTCCTCAAGACAGAACTTGGGCTTATCGGCAAGAAGGTTGATCTATCATCGAAAAGAAAAACATGAAACCTTGAAGGCCATGGAGAGCCTGCGTGGAAGAGGCAACGTCTGAGTCCCTCACAGCTTGAAGACGGGGATTTGGAGACTGATGGGGGTGTCGGGTTACAAAGGCCCCTGAAAAAGGAGAAAAATGCTGATTCTGCTTTTTTTTCTAAGAAAAACATGATTATAATAATCATACATTTAAACATGTATTGTTTAGTAAGGTGCAGTATTGTGTAATAATACAGTTTATGATCCATATAAAGGTTTAGTAGTAAACATTAGTGTCATAGTTTAATATTCAATATTGTTTAGTGAACTTTAATCACTTATATATAAATGCTTCCATTTTTGTAGCAACATTTTAGAAGAAAATAAAAGGTTTGAAAGAAAATTGTATTTACCTTCAATGAATTACAGCGCTCTCTCTCTCTCTCTCTCTCTTTCTCTTTCTCTCTCTCTCTCTCTCTCTCTCTCTCTCTCTCTCTCTCTCTCTCTCTCTCTCTCTCTCTCTCTCTCTCTCTACACAAGAGCCATTGGTTCCTTGGGTTGTGTGTGGTGTGTCTTTCAAACAACTGTTATTTAAACCGGTTGAACCTTTAACCTTTTAGAAAGAGTTCTCAGCTATCCATATTTTAATGTTCAACAGTTTGCTCATCTAGGGGGTCCCATACACACAAGGGAACTGAATGTACACATGGGGTCCCCCAAGTGTCTTTGAAACTACTTTTTAAAACACCTTTAACCTTTTAAAAAGAGTTCTCAGGGGGGGCGTCCGGGGATGTCCGGGAGGCGTCCGAGGATGGAATGTCCAGTGGATGTCTCAGTCAATTAAAAACAAAAAAGGTAATTGTATTCTTAAAGATGTCCCGTTTTACTGCTGACCTAAACAGATCCATTTCACCCCATAAAAGAGCGTCCGTGGGATGTCTCAGTCAACCAAGAAAAAAAGACCCAGAGGACCAGAAGGCCTGAAGACATACATCTTAAAGAGACTCCTTGAATCATTTAATCCTCCATGGAGCATTTTGAAGGTGAGTTGAATTTTCAATATGATGAAGGCTTCTATATCTAACTATGCATAAATATATATATATATATATATATATATATATATATATATATATATATATATATATATATATATATATATATATATATATATATTATTTATGTTGTATAATATAAATGAATGTTTTTAATAATGTATTGTATAAAATGATATAGTATATAATGAATGAGTGATGTTGTGTTATTGATTTTTTTTAAACGAGAATGGACTCTACCTACATATGTATATATCCTACTGTTTATACCAAACAAATGTCAATTTTATGTGACATGTCTCAAGGTGTCTCAGAACAAATAAAAATGCATGCAAAACCAAGTCTCTACTCAAGAGTGGACCCCTGGCTCCACCTAGTGGATGTTCAGTTACATCACAGTTATAGAAAAATTACTAGTCAGTTGATTATGTGTGTGTGTGTGTGTATCTAGAATGTTAGTATAATATTATATATATATATATATATATATATATATATATATATATATATATATATATATATATATATATATCTACCACATATATATATATCTACCTACATATGTATTTATCCTACTGTTTTTACCAAACAAATTTCTATTTTATGTGAAGTGTCTAATCAAGAGTGGACCACTGTCTCCACCTAGTGGATGATCAGTTACATCACAGTTGTAGAAATAAATTACCCAGCACGTTAGTATACTATTCTATATCCCTCTCTCAATGGATAACAATTCACTCAATGGATAACAATGGTTTTTTAAATATTTAACAGTATTTCAATATTTGGTTTTTGCAGACATTTTAAGACTGGATGACATACCATTTTCAGGTAATTAATATTATTATTATTATTTTTTTTTTTTTAAGGGGGTAGATCAGCTTAATATGGCAGATAGATTGTAACTTCCATCAATGTAATTGTCTGCATCACTTCCAGTCCCCCATGTTTTTTATATATATACACACACACACATATTTACATTTACGTCATTTAGCAGACGCTCTTATCCAGAGTGAGTGAGTGCATACATTATTTTATTTTTTTCTCCATACTGGCCCCCCGTGGGAATCGAACCTACAACCCTGGCGTTGCAAACGCCATGCTCTACCAACTGAGCTACATCCCTGCCGGCCATTCCCTCCCCTACCCTGCACGACGCTGGGCCAATTGTGAGCCGCCCCATGGGTCTCCCGGTCGCGGCCGGCTACGACAGAGCCTGGATTTGAACCAGGATCTCTAGTAGACCACTGCGCCACTCGGGAGATAATACACATACACATACATATACACATATATATATATATATACACATATATACACATACATATACACACATAATATATATATATATATATATATATATATATACATATATACACACATACATACACACACATATATATATATACATATACATATATATACATATATACACATACATATACACATACATACACACATACATACACACATACAGTGAGGGGAAAAGGTATTTGATCCCCTGCTGATTTTGTGATCGACAGTTCTTTTGTGTTTCTTCCATTTGCGAATAGTCGCACCAACTGTTGTCACCTTCTCACCAAGCTGCTTGGCGATGGTCTTGTAGCCCATTCCAGCCTTGTGTAGGTCTACAATCTTGTCCCTGACATCCTTGGAGAGCTCTTTGGTCTTGGCCATGGTGGAGAGTTTGGAATCTGATTGATTGATTGCTTCTGTGGACAGGTGTCTTTTATACAGGTAACAAACTGAGAATGTGCACTTCCTAATATAAAAGGCTTATCAGGACTGATAAGAAGACCGGATGAAGTAGCATGCTGTGTCTCAACTAACAATGTTATGCAGACTTTCTTTAGAAAAGGTGAAGGCTTCTCTGCCAGACCTACCAGGGAGAATCTGGACATTTTCTGCGACTTGGAGACTATGTGGTGGTAAAAGGATTAAGGAAGTCATTGATGGACAACACCCAAGTGGGAAGGTTAGTAATAGGGGGTTGATGGCTACCTTGATGGAGGGGCAAGTAAGAGAGAGAGATTCCTAGATCTATATGGACCATTGGAGGACTTTTCTAACGCAAAGGAGGAAGGTGGCACTGCTTCGGGCGAGCATTGTTTTGTTTTGTCTGTGTGTTTTTGCAGCAGAGACTATTGGTACGCTGATAGAAGGATACACTCCACAGAGAGACGGTGATAAATGGAGAAGGACTCTGCATGATCAGAGAACTAGTGAAGGAAGAAGGTTCATGCATCATCACACCGTCTACACCAACGGAGGTATGGATAGAGGGGAGATTGAACAGGTATCAGGTCAACCGATGCTACAGATGGCTACGAGGAAACTGGCGATCTGGAGATGATAGTAGGTATATACACTGCTAAAGTGATAGTATTGAGAATGCATTGAGATAATGATCTGTATTTATTTTCAGGATGAGGAAAGTCATAATTGAATTATGAATGTTTATAATGTATGTTAATATAAGTATAACTTTCAGTCAACAGTCTCTTTTGTGTAGCTTCACTCCGTAGCCCACATACTAGTCTGTCTCTAATGATGTCATTTAGAACAGCATTAAACTCAGTGTTCTGGTAGTTTCTTTAATGCAGCAGCAAACATTGTTACTGATTCTCCCTCTTCCTGATGTCTCCTGTGGAACATGAACCTTTCAGCATTAACTAGTGGTTCTGGTGAAAAATGTCCTTTAAGTATCTCCACAATATCCCCAAACGTCTTATTACCTGTTCTGTCTGGCTGTAGCAGGCTGCCTAGTAAATTAAATGTATTTGGCCCCATTACACTAAAACATGTAGGCACAATGTTGTCCTCATCCATGTCATTTACAAGAACAAAATATTCAAACCGTTCTGTATATGAGCTCCACTGCTCAATACTTTCATCAAACTGTCCAATGTTTCCAACAATTCCAATAATTGTTCATTTCTCAATAAGCTCCTGATTGTCAATCACTTCAATATTGTCCTCAACCAAAGCAATATTTTCCTCAGTCACGTGATCTTCATTCACTTCACACTGATGTTTCCTCCTAAGTTCGCTAATTTAGCAGTTTTAAATAAAAGGTTTGTCTTCACAGCTGAATAAATGTCCTATCCTTTAATCACTGTATATTCCTCCTTTTTAATCACGTTGTTTTCCCACTCCGATGTCCGTCTCGAGTCCTTTTCTGCCGTGATGATGTTAACTCCAGTGGTGGAAAAAGTACCCAATTGTCATACTTGAGTAAAAGTAAAGATACCTTAATAGAAAATGACTCAACTAAAAGTGAAAGTCACCCAGTAAAATACTACTTGAGTAAAAGTCTAAAAGAATTTGTTTTTAAATATACTTAAGTATCAAAAGTAAAAGTACAAGTATAAATCATTTCAAATTCCTTACATAAAGCAAACCAGAAGATTTTCTTGTTTTTAAAATGTACATTCAGCCAGAGGCAAACTCCAACACTCAGACAATTTACAAACAAAGCATTTGTGTTTAGTGAGTCTGCCAGATCAGAGGCAGTAGGGATGTTCTCTTGATCAGTGTGTGAATTGGACCATTTTCTGTCCTGCTAAGCATTCAAAATGTAACGAGTACTTTTGGGTGTCAGGGAAAATGTATGGAGTAAAAAGTACATTATTTTCTTTAGGAATGTAGTGAAGTAAAAGTAAAAGCAGTCAAAAATATAAATAGTAAAAGTACAAATACCCCCAAAAAAACGACTTAAGTAGTACTTTAAAGTATTTTTACTTAAGTACTTTACACCACTGGTTAACACTCTTTCTTAGCTAGCTCGACTATGCACTTGCCTCTGCTAGCAATACACTGTGCTAACATTAGCCTATTCTGGACCACAGAAAATAACAGTTTTAAACAGTTGTAAAACCCACTTCTTCCAGACAGAATAGTTCCTGTAGATTCAGACTTACTCATCACCAATCTTTTGTTGTGTCTGCGTGGGTTTCATAACCACGTCTGTATAACAATTCAATAATGATGAGACAGGAGACAGGAGACAGGAATCAGTTCAACCATTTATCTGGAACGTGATCATCTCAACACATACAAACCCCCATGATGCTCTGCAGCACAACCCCAATATACAACAAATACATACATAAGTAAATGGACACAAAACAAAACTCATAGAGGAATTTAAATGTTCAGTTCTAGAAAGTAGGGCCATGGGATAGGGTCAGAAAGGTCAGTATGTTTGATAACTGGTTACAGAGGTGACATAACAAGCACAAGGTCCATTATAACACAGTGAAGTAGAGGTGGGAGCTAAAAGCAGACATGGACAGTGAGACGGTGTGAGGAGGTCAGGGGTGAAACACTAGATCAGGACAGGTAGAAATGGCAGGGCTGGAAATAGACACAGAGACACATTCTGATCATGGCTCAGACCTGACCTGAGACACCCAAACAGAAGATGCCATAGCAAAGTCCTGTCCAGTAGGCTATATGGGATTTCCTTTCATCAAAATCCAACACATGGAAATGTGTCCAGTGTGTGTGTCCACTGTGTGTCAAGTGTGTGTGTGTCCAGTGTGTGTGTGTTCAGTGTGTGTGTGTTCAGTGTGTGTATGTGTGTTCAGTGTGTGTGTGTGTGTCCAGTGTGTGTGTGTGTGTGTCCAGTGTGTGTGTGTGTGTGTGTGTGTGTGTCCAGTGTGTGTGTGTGTGTTCGGTGTGTGTGTGTGTCTAGTGTGTGTATGTGTGTTCAGTGTGTGTGTGTGTGTGTGTGTGTGTGTCCAGTGTGTGTGTCTAGTGTGTGTGTGTGTGTGTGTGTGTGTGTGTGTGTGTTCAGTGTGTTTGTGTGTGTGTCCAGTGTGTGTGTGTGTGGGTGTTTATGTGTGTGTGTGTTCAGTGTGTCTGTGTCTAGTGTGTGTGTGTGTGTGTGTGTGTCCAGTGTGTTTGTGTGTGTGTTTGTCCAGTATATGTGTGTGTGTGTGTGTTTGTTTGTCCTGCGTGTGTGTGTCCAGTGTGTGTGTGTGTATGTCCAGTGTGTGTGTGTTTGTCCAGTGTGTGTGTGTGTGTGTTCAGTGTGTGTGTGTGTCTAGTGTGTGTATGTGTGTTCAGTGTGTGTGTGTGTGTGTGTGTGTGTGTGTGTGTGTGTGTGTCCAGTGTGTGTGTGTCTAGTGTGTGTGTGTGTGTGTGTTCAGTGTGTTTGTGTGTGTGTCCAGTGTGTGTGTGTGGGTGTTTAGTGTGTGTGTGTTCAGTGTGTCTGTGTCTAGTGTGTGTGTGTGTGTGTGTCCAGTGTGTTTGTGTGTCCAGTATATGTGTGTGTGTGTTTGTCCTGCGTGTGTGTGTCGAGTGTGTGTGTGTGTGTGTGTGTCCAGTGTGTGTGTGTGTGTGTGTGTGTGTCCAGTGTGTGTGTGTGTGTCCAGTGTGAGTCTGTCCAGTGTGTGTGTGTGTGTCCAGTGTGTTTGTGTGTGTCCAGTGTGTGTGTGTCCAGTGTGTGTGTGTTTGTCCAGTGTGTGTGTTTGTGTGTGTGTCCAGTGTGTGTGTGTGTATGTGTGTTTGTGTGTGTCCAGTGTGTGTGTCCAGTGTGTGTGTGTTCAGTGTGTGTGTGTGTGTGTGTCCAGTGTGTGTGTGTGTGTGTGTCCAGTGTGAGTGAGACCTGTGTGTGTTTGTCCAGTGTGTGTGTGTGTGTGTCCAGTGTGTGTGTGTCCAGTGTGTGTGTGTACAGTGTGTGTGTGTGTGTGTGTGTCTAGTGTGTGTGTGAGTGAGTGTGTGTGTGTTTGTGTGTCCAGTGTGTGTGTTTGTCCAGTGTGTGTGTGTTTGTGTGTGTCCAATGTGTGTGTGTGTGTGTGTTCAGTGTGTGTGTGTGTCTAGTGTGTGTATGTGTGTTCAGTGTGTGTGTGTGTGTGTGTGTGTGTGTGTCCAGTGTGTGTGTGTCTAGTGTGTGTGTGTGTGTGTGTGTGTTCAGTGTGTTTGTGTGTGTGTGTCCAGTGTGTGTGTGTGGGTGTTTAGTGTGTGTGTGTTCAGTGTGTCTGTGTCTAGTGTGTGTGTGTGTGTGTCCAGTGTGTTTGTGTGTCCAGTATATGTGTGTGTGTGTTTGTCCTGCGTGTGTGTGTCCAGTGTGTGTGTGTGTGTGTGTGTGTGTCCAGTGTGTGTGTGTGTGTGTGTCCAGTGTGTGTGTGTGTGTCCAGTGTGAGTCTGTCCAGTGTGTGTGTGTGTGTGTGTCCAGTGTGTTTGTGTGTGTCCAGTGTGTGTGTGTGTCCAGTGTGTGTGTGTTTGTCCAGTGTGTGTGTTTGTGTGTGTGTCCAGTGTGTGTGTGTGTGTATGTGTGTTTGTGTGTGTCCAGTGTGTGTGTCCAGTGTGTGTGTGTTCAGTGTGTGTGTGTGTGTGTGTGTGTGTGTGTGTGTCCAGTGTGTGTGTGTGTGTGTCCAGTGTGAGTGAGACCTGTGTGTGTTTGTCCAGTGTGTGTGTGTGTGTGTCCAGTGTGTGTGTCTAGTGTGTGTGTGTGTGTGTGTGTGTGTGTGTGTGTTCAGTGTGTTTGTGTGTGTGTCCAGTGTGTGTGTGTGTGGGTGTTTAGTGTGTGTGTGTTCAGTGTGTCTGTGTCTAGTGTGTGTGTGTGTGTGTGTGTGTCCAGTGTGTTTGTGTGTGTGTTTGTCCAGTATATGTGTGTGTGTGTGTGTGTTTGTTTGTCCTGCGTGTGTGTGTCCAGTGTGTGTGTGTGTGTGTCCAGTGTGTGTGTGTTTGTCCAGTGTGTGTGTGTGTGTGTTCAGTGTGTGTGCGTGTCTAGTGTGTGTATGTGTGTTCAGTGTGTGTGTGTGTGTGTGTGTGTGTGTGTGTGTCCAGTGTGTGTGTGTCTAGTGTGTGTGTGTGTGTGTGTGTTCAGTGTGTTTGTGTGTGTGTCCAGTGTGTGTGTGGGTGTTTAGTGTGTGTGTGTTCAGTGTGTCTGTGTCTAGTGTGTGTGTGTGTGTGTCCAGTGTGTTTGTGTGTCCAGTATATGTGTGTGTGTGTTTGTCCTGTGTGTGTGTGTCCAGTGTGTGTGTGTGTGTGTGTGTCCAGTGTGTGTGTGTGTGTGTGTGTCCAGTGTGTGTGTGTGTGTCCAGTGTGAGTCTGTCCAGTGTGTGTGTGTGTGTGTCCAGTGTGTTTGTGTGTGTCCAGTGTGTGTGTGTCCAGTGTGTGTGTGTTTGTCCAGTGTGTGTGTTTGTGTGTGTGTCCAGTGTGTGTGTGTGTATGTGTGTTTGTGTGTGTCCAGTGTGTGTGTCCAGTGTGTGTGTGTTCAGTGTGTGTGTGTGTGTGTGTGTGTGTGTGTGTGTCCAGTGTGTGTGTGTGTGTCCAGTGTGAGTGAGACCTGTGTGTGTTTGTCCAGTGTGTGTGTGTGTGTGTCCAGTGTGTGTGTGTCCAGTGTGTGTGTGTACAGTGTGTGTGTGTATGTGTGTCTAGTGTGTGTGTGAGTGAGTGTGTGTGTGTTTGTGTGTCCAGTGTGTGTGTTTGTCCAGTGTGTGTGTGTTTGTGTGTGTCCAATGTGTGTGTGTGTGTTCAGTGTGTGTGTGTGTCTAGTGTGTGTATGTGTGTTCAGTGTGTGTGTGTGTGTGTGTGTGTGTGTGTCCAGTGTGTGTGTGTCTAGTGTGTGTGTGTGTGTGTGTGTTCAGTGTGTTTGTGTGTGTGTGTCCAGTGTGTGTGTGTGGGTGTTTAGTGTGTGTGTGTTCAGTGTTTCTGTGTCTAGTGTGTGTGTGTCCAGTGTGTTTGTGTGTCCAGTATATGTGTGTGTGTGTTTGTCCTGCGTGTGTGTGTCCAGTGTGTGTGTGTGTGTGTGTGTGTGTGTCCAGTGTGTGTGTGTGTGTGTGTGTGTCCAGTGTGTGTGTGTGTGTCCAGTGTGAGTCTGTCCAGTGTGTGTGTGTGTGTGTGTCCAGTGTGTTTGTGTGTGTCCAGTGTGTGTGTGTGTCCAGTGTGTGTGTGTTTGTCCAGTGTGTGTGTTTGTGTGTGTGTCCAGTGTGTGTGTGTGTATGTGTGTTTGTGTGTGTCCAGTGTGTGTGTCCAGTGTGTGTGTGTTCAGTGTGTGTGTGTGTGTGTGTGTGTGTGTGTGTGTGTCCAGTGTGTGTGTGTGTGTGTCCAGTGTGAGTGAGACCTGTGTGTGTTTGTCCAGTGTGTGTGTGTGTGTGTCCAGTGTGTGTGTGTCCAGTGTGTGTGTGTACAGTGTGTGTGTGTGTGTGTGTGTGTCTAGTGTGTGTGTGAGTGAGTGTGTGTGTGTTTGTGTGTCCAGTGTGTGTGTTTGTCCAGTGTGTGTGTGTTTGTGTGTGTGTCCAGTATGAGTGTGTCCAGTGTGTGTGTGTGTCCAGTGTGTGTGTGTCCAGTGTGTGTGTGTGTCCAGTGTGTCCAGTGTGTGTTTGTCCAGTGTGTGTGTTTGTCCATTGTGTGTGTGTGTCCAGTGTGTGTGTGTGTGTGTGTCCAGTGTGTTTGTGTGTCCGGTGTGTGTGTGTGTGTCAGTGTTACCATGGTTATTATTTACAGGGACACTGAGGAGTCAACATCATCAACCCAAAATCCTGGATAGAGGGGCCCAGTGAATGTGGAGTGGAATGTGTTCAGGTGGGTCAGTGTGTCAGAGGAGACTCTGTAGAAGGACAGAGTGCCGGCTGGCCAGTCCAGATACACTCCTACTCTGTGGGAGCTGGAGGAGGGGACGTCTATGGTAGTGGACTTATTATTGTGCCTGACAGAGTAACTGTTGTCAGAGCAGAACAGACTCCAGCACTTGTCATTACATCCAATCCCACTACCCCCTCCTCTCCTGCTGATTCCTTTATATGCCACTCCTATAACAGCCCAACTCCCACTCCACTCTACCTCCCAGTAACAGCGCCCAGTCAGACCCTCTCTACACAGCACCTGTTCCCAGTCCTCAAATCTCTCTGGGTGATCAGGATACGGCTGCTTCTCTCTCCTACATGTCACCTTTCTGTTCTCCTCAGACAGAGAGAGGAATCTGTTTACTGTGTTTAGGTCCAGTGTGAGATCACAGACATCTGATGGATGAAACCAGACACAATATTAGAAATCATCATCATTCACATTAGAATGTTAACTCACTTTTCACTAATTAATTTAATGTAAATGTTTCTAGGTATCAAAAGGAAAAGTTAAGGTAACTTGAGACTTGTTGAATGATCATATGTTATACTGTATGGTAATATAAAACACACTTATTCCCATTAATTACACACACACACATCCTGAACACACACACACATCCTGAACACACACACACAATATTAAAAATCATCATCCTGAACACACACACACACACACACCCTGAACACACACACACACACAAACAAACTGTACACACACACATCCTGAACACACACACACACTGAACAAGCACACACTGAACACACACATACATTTGTAATGTAACAGGAACACGCCACACACACACATACACACACATTGTCAAAGCAACTCTTTGTAAACTTTGGTGTCCCTGATTTGTGCTTCTGTAGAACTACAGCTGATATTTAATATGACCAAGTAAGTAATGATGGTGGTCTTTGACTTTACTTGAATTAAGACTTATTCTTAGTCATATTCTTCACAGCAGTCAATACTCACATTTTCTAAGTCCAGGTTTCATTGTGTTCTCTCCACCATGTTCCACACTGTAGCGGTAAGCAGAAGAACAGACAGTCATTGAGGGATACACCTGAACTCTCTCACACTCACACACACACACACACACAGTCTTTATATAACTTAGTCCATGTGGTGGTCAGAATGTTTGTCTTAACTAGCCTGATAACATTTACATTTTTTACATTTTAGTCATTTAGCAGACGCTCTTATCCAGAGCGACTTACAGTTAGTGAGTGCATATATTTTTATTTTTTATACTGGAATCGAACCCACAACCCTGGCGTTGCAAATGCCATGCTCTACCAACTGAGCTACATCCCTGCCGGCCATTCCCTCCCCTACCCTGGACGACGCTGGGCCAATTGTGCGCCGCCCCATGGGTCTCCCGGTCGCGGCCGGCTACGACAGAGCCTGGATTCGAACCAGGATCTCTAGTGGCACAGCTAGCACTGCGATGCAGTGCCTTAGACCACTGCGCCACTCGGGAGGACATGTATGATATGAACATTGACATAAACCCTCTACATAATTGAGTTTCTCCAGTCTGCAGTGTGGATCCTCCAGTCCAGCAGAGAGCAGTCTGACTCCTGAGTCTCCTGGGTGATTGTAGCTCAGGTCCAGCTCTCTCAGGTGTGAGGGGTTTGACTTCAGAGCTGAGACCAGAGAAGCACAGCCTTCCTCTGTGACTAGACAGCCTGACAGCCTGCAAAGAGTCAAATCATATTAAAACCACACTGCTATTCTTTGGTGGTGAAAATAGTGGCAGTATATTTTTTCAACATATTCAGATACATCAGTGTCCTGAAACCTGACATATCTATTCATAAATGAATGTATCATTATTAGAAATGACAAATTATCAAAGTATTGCTTGTAGACAGAAAAATGCATATGTCAAATATTTGAGTAGACTGACCAGAGCAGTTTAAAAAGCAGTATCAGTCAAAAGACAGACAGTGAGGTATCAGATTTAGATTGTATTGAGTATACAGTCCACACCATATCTATTTTGACAGTGAAGATAACATTTTAAATGTGGCTCTATACTCCAGCATTTTGGATTTGAGATCAAATGTTTCATATGAGGTGACAGTATATAATGTCACCTTTTATTTGAGGGTATTTTAATACATATCTGTTTCACCTTTTAGAAAAATAAAAACCCTTTATGTATCTAGTCCCCCTATTTGAAGAAGTCAAAAGTATTCTGACCAATTCACTTATAATGCATTAAAGTAGTCAAGAGTTGAGTATTTGGTTGTAAACTCGTTGGTTGCATTTGCAGTTTGTTTTGGTTGTGTTTTGGGTTATGTTTTGTCCAATAGTAACTGAATGGTGGATGATGACTAGAGTAATCTTCTGTCTAAGTGAGTAGATAACATGTTTCTAAACACTACTAAATGAATCCTGATGATGACATGATTAAGAAAAATCATGAATGAATCATGAATAATAATGAATGAGAAAGTTACAGAGGCTACAACAAAACATGCTAACCTCTCACCATTACCAATAACAGAGGGGGTATGATCCTTGTTCCTCTGTAACTTTCTCATTCATCATCATTCACGATTCATTAATGATTATTCATAATCATGGTAGCATCCACATGAATGTAGAAGTGTTCAGAAACATATTCTATTCTTACTGACAATACAAGTGAAGTGACTCCAAAATGACAGGACATTATTCACCATTCAGTTTCTATTGGGAAAAATATAATCCAAAACACAACCAAGACAAACTGCAAATGTATTCAACAAGTTTGTAGAATAACAGGCTTGATGTAATCACTGCAGGCAAAGAAAATTCAAAGACCAAACACTTAAACACTAAACTTTGGACTAAATTAATTTGTCCAAATACTTATGACTTTTTCAAATGGTAGAACTAGAGAACTACATACATGAAGCGCTTTCATTTCTAAACAGTAAAACAGGTATGTATGAATACCATCAAATAAAAGGTGACATTATATACTGTTGCCTAATATGAAACATTATATCTCAAATCCAAAATGCTGGAGCATAGCACCACCTGTAAAACTGTAAGCTTCACTGTCCAAACACATATGGTGTGGACTATGTGTGCCTGGTAAACACATGTGGATCTGGTGAACAGTTATCACTTGTTGACCAACTACAGGAATACTGACCTCAGAGTCTCCAGTTTACAGTGGGGATTCCCCAGTCCAGCAGAGAGCAGCTTCACTCCTGAATCCTTCAGGTCATTGTTATTCAGATCCAGCTCTCTCAGGTGTGAGGGGTTTGACTTCAGAGCTGAGACCAGAGAAGCACAGCCTTCGTCTGTGACTAGACAGCCTGACAGCCTGCAAAGAGTCATATCATATTAAAACCACACTGCTATTCTTTGGTGGTGAAAATAGTGGCAGTATATTTTTTCAACATATTCAGATACATCAGTGTCCTGAAACCTGCCATATCTATTCATAAATGAATGTATCATTATTAGAAATTATCATAATATTGCTTGTAGAGAGAAAAATGTATAGTACGAATATTTGAGTAGACTGACCAGAGCAGTTTAAAAAGCAGTATCAGTCAAAAGACAGACAGTGAGGTATCAGATTTAGATTGTATTGAGTATCCAGTCAACATCATATCTATTTTGACAGTGAAGATAAAATTTTAAATGTGGCTCTGTACTCCAGCATTTTGGATTTGAGATCAAATGTTTCATATGAGGTGACAGTATATAATGTCACCTTTTTTTTTTAGGGTATTTTCATACATATCTGATTCACCATTTAGAAATGAATCACTTTATTTATCTAGTCCCCCTATTTGATGAAGTCAGAAGTATTCTGACCACTTCCCTTATAGTGTATTAAAGTAGTCAAAAGTTGAGTATTTGGTCCCAAACTCATTGGTTGCATTTGCAGTTTGTTTTGGTTGTGTTTTGGGTTATGTTTTGCCCGATAGTAACTGAATGGTGGATGATGACTGGAGTAATTTTCTGTCTAAGTGAGTAGATAACATGTTTCTAAACACTAATAAATTAATCCTAATGATGCCATGATTAAGAAAAATAATGAATGAATCATGAATAATAATGAGTGAGAGAGTTACAGAGGCTACAACAAAACATGCTAACCTCTCACCATTAACATCAAATAAAAGGTGACATTCATTTCTGTTGCCTAATATGAAACATTTTATCTCAAATCCAAAATGCTGGAGCATAGCAGTAAATGTAAAACTGTAAGTTTCACTGTCCAAACACATATGGTGTGGACTATGTGTGCCTGGTAAACACATGTGGATCTGGTGAACAGTTATCACTTGTTGACCAACTACAGGAATACTGACCTCAGAGTCTCCAGTTTACAGTGGGGATTCCCCAGTCCAGCAGAGAGCAGCTTCACTCCTGAATCCTTCATGACATTGTTACTCAGATCCAGCTCTCTCAGGTGTGAGGGGTTTGACCTCAGAGCTGAGACCAGAGAAGCACAGCCTTCCTCAGTGACTAGACAGCCTGACAGCCTGCAAAGAGTCAAATCATATTAAAACCACACTGCAATTCTTTGGTGGTGAAAATAGTGGCAGTATATTTTTTCAACATATTCAGATATATCAGTGTCCTGAAACCTGCCATATCTATTAATAAATTAATGAATGTTTCATTATTAGAAATGATCATATATTGATTGTAGAGAGAAACATGTATAGTACAAATATTTGAGTAGACTGACCAGAGCAGTTTAAAAAGCAGTATCAGTCAAAAGACAGACAGTGAGGTATCATATTTAGATTGTATTGAGTATACAGTCCACACCATATCTATTTTCACAGTAAAGCTAACATTTTAAATGTGGCTCTATACTCCAGCATTTTGGATTTGAGATCAAATGTTTCATATGAGGTGACAGTATATAATGTCACCTTTTATTTTAGGGTATTTTCATACATATCTGTTTCACCATTTAGAAATGACAGCACTTTATGTATCTAGTCCCCCACTTTTGAAGAAGTCATAAGTATTCTGACCATTTCACTTATAGTGTATTAAAGTAGTCAAAAGTTGAGTATTTGGTTGTAAACTCATTGGTTGCATTTGCAGTTTGTTTTGGTTGTGTTTTGGGTTATGTTTTGCCCAATAGTAACTAAATGGTGGATGATGACTGGAGTAATTTTAATAATGAGTGAGAGAGTTACAGAGGATACAACAAAACATGCTAACCTCTCACCATTGACATCAAATAAAAGGTGACATTACATACTGTTGCCTAATATGAAACATTTTATCTCAAATCCAAAATGATGGAGCATAGCACCAAATGTAAAACTGTAAGCTTCACTGTCCAAACACATATGGTGTGGACTATGTGTTCCTGGTAAACACATGTGGATCTGGTGAACAGTTATCACTTGTTGACCAACTACAGGAATACTGACCTCAGAGTCTCCAGTTTACAGTGGGGATTCCCCAGGACAGCAGAGAGCAGCTTCACTCCTGAATCCTTCAGGTCATTGTTACTCAGATCCAGCTCTCTCAGGTGTGAGGGGTTTGACTTCAGAGCTGAGACCAGAGAAGCACAACCTTCCTCTGTGAGTCCACAGCCTGCAGAGTCAAATCATATTAAAACCACACTGCTATTCTTTGGTGGTGAAAATATATTTTAAAAACATTTTTAGATACATCAGAGTCCTGAAACCTGCCATATCTATTCATATATATATACACTATCAGTCAAAAGTTTGAACACACCTACTCATTCAAATTAGTAAAAAAAAACATTGTAGAATAATAGTGAAGACATTAAAACTATGAAATAACACATATGGAATCATGTAGTAACCAAAGAAGTGTTAAACAAATTAAAATATATGTTATATTTGAGATTCTTCAAATAGCCACCCTTTGCCTTGATGACAGCTTTGCACACTCTTGGCATTCTCTCAACCAGCTTTATGAGGTAGTCACCTGGAATGCATTTCAATTAACAGGTGTGCCTTCTTAAAAGTTAATTTGTGGAATTTCTTTCCTTGTTAATGCGTTTCAGCCAATCAGTTGTGTTGTGACAAGGTAGGGTTGGTATACAGAAGATAACCCTATTTGGTAAAAGACCAAGTCCATATTATGGCAAGAACAGCTCAAATAAGCAAAGAGAAACGACAGTCCATCATTACTTTAAGACATGACGGCCAGTCAATACGGAACATTTCAACAACTTTGAAAGTTTCTTCAAGTGCAGTCGTAAAAAACATCAAGCGCTATGATGAAACTTGCTCTCATGAGGACCGCCACAGGAAAGGAAGACCCAGAGTTACCTCTGCTGCAGAGGATACGTTCATTAGAGTTACCAGCCTCAGAAATTACAGCCCAAATAAATGCTTCACAGAGTTCAAGTCACAGACACATCTCAACATCAACTGTTCAGAGGGGACTGTGTGAATCAGGCCTTCATGGTCGAATTGCTGTAAAGAAATCACTACTAAAGGACACCAATAAGAAGAAGAGACCTGCTTGAGACAAGAAACATGAGCAATGGACAATACACCGGTGAACATTTGTCCTTTGGTCTAGAGTCCAAATTTGAGATTGTTGGTTCCAACCGCTGTCTCTTTGTGAGAAGCGGTGTGGGTGAACGGATGATCTCCGCATGTGTAGTTCCCACCGTAAAGCATGGAGGAGGAGGTGTTATGGTGTGGGGGTGCTTTGCTGGTGACACTGTCTGTGATTTATTTAGAATTTAACCACACTTAACCAGCATGGCTACCACAGCATTCTGAAGCGTCACGCCATCACATCTGGTTTAAGCTTAGTGGGACTATCATTTGTTTTTTAACAGGACAATGACTCAACACACCTCTATTTGACCAAGTAGGAGAGTGATTGAGTGCTGCATCAGATGACCTGGCCTCCACAATCACCCAACCTCAACCCAATTGAGATGGTTTGGGATGAGTTGGATCGCAGAGTGAAGGAAAAGCAGCCAACAAGTGCTCAATATATGTGGGAACTCCTTCAAGACTGTTGGAAAAGCATTCCAGGTGAAGCTGGTTGAGAAAATGCCAAGAGTGTGCAAAGCTGTCATCAAGGCAAAGGGTGGCTATTTGAAGATGTTCAAATATAAAATGTATTTTCATTTGTTTAACACTTTTTTGGCTACTACATGATTCCATATGTGATATTTCATAGTTTTGATGTCTTCACTATTATTCTACAATGTAAAAAAATAGTAAAAATAAAGAAAAACCCTTGAATGAGTAGGTGTGTCCAAACTTTTGACTGGTACTGTATATAAATGAATGAATGTATCATTATTAACAGTAGATAACATGTTTCTAAACACTACTAAATTAATCTTTGTGTGTGTGTGTGTGTCCAGTGTGTGTGTGTGTGTGTCCAGTGTTTTTTTGTGTGTGTGTCCAGTGTGTGTGTGTGTGTTTTCCAATGAGTGTGTCCAGTGTGTGTATGTGTGTGTGTCCAGGTTGTGTGTCTAGTGTGTGTGTGTGTATAGTATGTGTGTCCTGTGTGTGTGTGTGTGTGTCCAGTGTGTGTCCAGTGTATGTGTGTTCATTGAGTGATACAGGAATACTGACCTCAGAGTCTCCAGTTTACAGTGGGGATTCCCCAGTCCAGCAGAGAGCAGCTTCACTCCTGAATCCTTCAGGTCATTGTTACTCAGGTCCAGCTCTCTCAGGTGTGAGGGGTTTGACCTCAGAGCTGAGACCAGAGAAGAACAGCCTTCCTCTGTGACTCCACAGCCTGACAGCCTGACAAAGAGATCATCATGATTTCACAAACTGTTAATTTAACACCAGTAGTGTAGTAGGACAATGGCAGATGCATTTGGTTTATTCTCTTAAACAACATATAGATTCATCTTCCGTCTCCTAGAATTGTATGATCATATTGTTATACTAATGTGAACATCAATGCAGTGATTCAATATGTTTTTCAATAATACATATATTTCTCTAAACTGAATATTTCTTCCTGATGATTAGTACTTAAATGTCATTTTATGTACTCACAGAGCAGAGCTGGAGGCTTTGACCACTGGCAGCAGCCTCAGAAGACCTTCCTCTGATCTGGAGTATTTCTTCAGGTCAAACACATCCAGCTCCTTTTCTGAAGTCAGCAACACAAAAACCAGAGCTGACCACTGTGCAGGTGACAGTTTGGCTTCTGAGAGACTTCCTGATCTCAGGTATCTTTGGATCTCCTCCACTAGAGAATGGTCATTCAGTTCATTCAGACAGTGGAACAGATTGATGCACCTCTCTGGAGAGGGATTCTCCCTGATCTTCTCCTTGATGTACTTGACTGTTTCTTCATGGCTCTGTAAGCTACTTCTTGTCTTTGTCAGTAGACCTCGTAAGTGCTTCTGATTGGACTCCAGTGAGAGGCCCAGAAGGAAGCGGAGGAACAGGTCCAGGTTTCCTGTCTCACTTTGTAAGGCTTTATCCACAGCACTCTTGTAGACAGTAACTTTACGCTTGTGTCTGATCCTCACAGAAAGGTTATTGGACGTTGATTGAGGTTTTGCCATTAGATTCTCATTGTTGTTGATGAATGAGAGGAACACATATACAGCAGCCAGAAACTCCTGAATGCTCAGATGCACGAAGCAGTACACCTTGTCCTGGTACAGCCCACATTCCTCTTTAAAGATCTGTGTGCACAATCCTGAGTACACTGAGGCTTCATTGACATCAATGCCAGCCTCTTTCAAATCTTCTTCATAGAAAATCAGATTGCCCTTCACGAGCAGTTGAAAAGCCAGTTTTCCCAGTGACAGAATGCTCTCTTTATTCCAGTGTGGACCTGTCTCTTCTTTCCCAAGATACTTTTCATTCTTCTGTTTGGTATGAAACACCACAAGGTGTATGAACATCTCAGTCAGAGTCTTGGGCATCTCTTCTGTCTTGTCTGTACTCAACATATGTTCAAGGACTGTTGCAGAAATCCAACAGAAGACTGGAATGTGGCACATGATGTGGAGGCTCCTTGATGTCTTTATGTGTGAGATGATTCTGCTGGCCAGGTCCTCATCACTGAATCTCTTCCTGAAGTACTCCTCCTTCTGTGGGTCATTGAACCCTCGTACCTCTGTCACCTGGTCAACACACACTGAAGGGATCTGATTGGCTGCTGCAGGTCGGGTAGTTATCCAGAGGAGAGCAGAGGGAAGCAGATTTCCCTTGATGAGATTTGTCAGCAGAACATCCACCGACGTTGACTCTGTGATGTCACAACAGATCTTGTTCTTCTGGATGTCTAGGGGCAGTCGGCACTCATCCAGACCATCAAAGATGAACAGAACTTTGTACTTGTCGTAGTTGGAGATTCTTGATTCTTTGGTTTCCTTTGAGAAGTGATTGAGAAGTTCAATGAAAGTGTGTTTTTCCCCTTTCATCAAATTCAGCTCCCGAAAAGGGAATGAAAATACAAATTGGACATCCTAATTTGCTTTTCCTTCAGCCCAGTCCAGAATGAACTTCTGCACAGAGACTGTTTTTCCAATGCCAGCGACTCCCTTTGTCAGCACAGTTCTGATAAGTTTGTCTTGTCCAGTTAAGGGTTTGAAGATGTCGTTACATTTGATTGCAGTCTCTGGTCTTGCTTGTTTCCTGGTTGTTGTCTCAATCTGTCTCAGCTCATGTTCATTATTGACCTCTCCTTTTCCACCCTCTGTGATGTAGAGCTCTGTGTAGATCTTATTGAGAAGTGTTGGGTTTCCTTGTTTAGCGATCCCCTCAAATACACATTGAAACTTCTTCTTTAGATTAGATTTGAGTTCACGTTGGCAAATCACAGTAAGCTCATCAGAATCTAGAAATAACACAGAGGATATTAATATTACGTCTGTTTTAATGCCTACAGTATTCTAGGACTTTTATAACATTTTAAGTTATAAAGTTGTACATAAAAATAATTTATTCTCTTAACTGTCTGTATAAATGTGTAAATGTTTTCATAATGTAATACAGACTGGTGTGACTGATTATATTATTATTGGTATCTCTCTCTCTCTCTCTCTCTCTCTCTCTCTCTCTCTCTCTCTCTCTCTCTCTCTCTCTCTCTCTCTCTCTCTCTGTCTCTCCTCTTCTCTCTGTCTAAATTAATCACCACAACATATCCCTGCTGCTACTTGATGAGGTCACTAGATGTTGTGTTAAGGCTGCTACAATATCATTGAGTTACACAGCTACTTTAGCTGTACTTTAGCTACAGCTTTTAAATGTTCTAAAACAGCATTCAACATGAGGCAGACAGCTCTTACTTTTCTCCAGTGTGTCAGCAAGCTCCTTCTGGTTCATTTTCCTCAGGACGTGCAGTGTGATCTTCAGAGCCCCCTCTCTGGCACTGCTCTCCTGCTTCTCATCTTCAGCATCCACCACTTCCTTATCCTGCTTCTGACTCTCAAAGCCTTCTGGGAGTTCTGGACTAAGAATCCTCTTGAACATCTTCAGCTCATTCTTCACAAATGTCATAATATTCTCTTCAAGCAACTGAAATAAATCAAGTAAATAAGTTAAGCAAGAGACGAAATGCTTTCTCATTAACACATGAATGAATGATTGACAGAACAACTTTACTTGAGGTAAACAAAAACAAATGTACATAACAGGACCACATACACTGAATATGGAGGCCAGGTCTGTTTGATGACTCTGGGAAGACTGACCACTGAGAATCTCTGACTCTGATCTCTCCTGTTGGTTTCTGTGGACAACACATGAGATTACATCTCCTCATCCAGGGAGTGCACACACACACACACACACACACACACACACACACACACACACACACACACACACACACACACACACACACACACACACACACACAGGGAGGGAATGTTGTGTTTGTTTAATATTGTTTCAGGACTATGAAAATGGAAAAAAGGTTTAGCCTATGGATTATGAAAACAACAAAAATAAATGGGAAAATGGGAGAGGAGAAATGACTAGAGACAGTGTTGTTTAACTCACTGACCATGACCCATGAGTTCTTCTTACCTTTGTTCAGTAGAAAAGTCTCCCTCTCTAAACTCTAGAGGATGATCCATAGACCAGTCACTCTTCATGGACACACAGCTGGGTACAGGGGAGGCTGGTTTCTCCTGCTTGATTGGGCTTCAACACAACAGAGACAAACATTACATCTCTCATCTACTCTGAGCTCAGATGGGAAAACAAGAGTTTCATTCCAAAACGCTATATATCCATTTTCAGAAATGTTGGTAAATTAGCTTTTATTGCTTAAAGAAATTATGAAAGAGATTGGTGTGTTTTTTCAGTAGCTAATCATGGTATGGGGTTGTTCAATGACAGACATGTATTTGTTTAAAATCTATCACTTGATGGTTTCATTTCAGATAGACAAATAATCATGTTTTTTTGCAAAATGCTATATATCTGCCTCACTCACAGAGAAATAAGTAGTACTACTAGGTTTTACACAGTAATAATATATATATATCTGCCTCACTCTCAGAGAAATAAGCAGTACTGCTAGGTTTTACACAGCTTTAATATATATATATGCCTCACTCTCAGAGAAATTGTGTTTTTTTGGATTAAAGTAGAGACTCAGCTAGAAAAAGGTATATCATACACTACAGTTGAGAAACAATGGGAAAGTAATTCTGCTTTGAAAGATGATAAACTTGTAACCTCACTTTTGAGAAAATGGCCTTTGAATGTTTTGGTACACCTACTGGAGAGCTCTTCTTTATCTACAGTGGTATTACTTTGGCAGATAATGTCACCCATCTAAATAAATAATATATATATATATATATATATATATATATATATATATATATATAGTTAACTAAATGTATGGTGCTTTTGGTTTATGTCAGTTTCATTGTTTGTTATACTATAAAATGGTTATTTTATGGTTGTAAGTGGTAAAAATGAAAATGTCATATTTTGAAATTCTGTTTAATTACTACTTTAGTAAGTATATACTTTATTCAGTACTACTGCAGTTACTAGATAATTCCAATAGATGGCAGCATAAGACCATGAATGACATTTCAGAAGATCAGTTTTAGTTTTCTCCCTGGATACACCACCACTCCCCCTCACAGGAAAACTCCTGCACACGCTTTTTACTGTCCCTTTCCACACTGCTAACGCAAGAGGAACGACTGAAAAAGCATTTAACAGATTACTGTGAAATAATATAATGATGATTCATGTTTATTATTAGCTGTTTTTATGCTCATGTTTTGAAATTATACTTCATTACTATAACGATTATCAATAAGCCTGAACATTAATTTAGAAAAAAGTATTTTCCTAGTACATTTATTGTCAGATTCATCAACCAGGAGCGAGCACTCTGCCTTTTAGCACAAGCGAGGGGCATGTTTAGGTACATTTGCTAACCGGGAGGGTTGCATGATGTAATTCATTGGTGGGCTGGAAGACGAACTCTTGTCTTTTCTATTCCGAGGTTGTTTACTCCCAATATTTTATAATGCATGTATACTAGGGTTGAGGTTGGCGCATCTGACTAGTGATTATTTACCAGGGGTTCAACACCTGCTATAGTCACTATTTAATTGCTCTTCCAAAAGCATCACAGACCTAATACGAGATATATAGCTAACTAAAGTAATGAGTGACCATTTTAGAAAATCATGGGACATATAGTATTTGGTTGCATGCTATTTTATGTCAATCATATTGCTGCTTGTAGCCTATTGGAAATATTTAGCAATTAAAAGTTATTAATTCACGTACAGACATTGGTGAGGCAACTGAGAAATAAAGTGTATTAGATCAGTCTCAAACCTGCCCCACGCCAATTGCTGGACCTTCACACAGAGGTTACTAGGTCACCCAATTCAAACCACATTTGAAAAATAAAACAAATGTGTCTTATTTATCAAGTGTCCTGTTTTGCAATTATACATATAATAAAATAACAACAAAATAATCAAAACGCTATTTAATACTATAATTGTATTTACAAAGATAATATTATTACTAAAATAGTTTCTAAAAATGTTCTAGGCTACCCTACCCTAGAATTAGGGGTTAGGGTTACGGCTAAAATAGGTTATAAGTAGGGTAAGAGTTTCTGTATAGCACTTTGTGACATCTGCTGGTGTAAAAAGGGCTTTATAAATACATTTGATTGATTGTTAGGTTTAGGGTTTATATGGCAAAAAACAGTATGGGTTTATGGCACTCTTGCTCCTCCTTGTGGCCACTACATAACTCATTCATTACATTTACGTCATTTAGCAGACGCTCTTATCCAGAGCGACTTACAGTTAGTGAGTGCATACATTATTTATATATTTTTTCATACTGGCCCACAGTGGGAAGCGAACCCACGGGTCTCCCGGTCGCGGCCAGCTACGACAACAAGGATCTCTAGTGGCAATAGACCACTGCACCACTCGGGAGACCTGACACTTCATGACACTTGCTAGGCTCATAATCTGAGGTAGCAACTGAGTCAGATCTACAAATCCATTAGCTAGACCACCCGATAGACAACAATCACCCCATTATACCCATTTCGTTTGCAACTCAGTGAACCTGCGCAGCATTCGTGACCTTGTTAATAATAAGTTACCTGAGGTAAACCAACAGGGTTAACGCTCACCAAGTAGCTGTAACCTTGTTAATAATAAGTTACCTGAGGTAAACCTACAGGGTAAACGCTCACCAAGTAGCTGTAACCTTGTTAATAATAAGTTACCTGAGGTAAACCTACAGGGTTAATGCTCACCAAGTAGCCTTAACCTTGTTAATAATAAGTTACCTGAGGTAAACCTACAGGGTAAACGCAGGCAGGTCTCATTGATAACAATAGTGAAGCTGGCATTGTGACGCAGAACAATGGACTGGCAATAGAACGTTCTGAAGGCGAGTCGGTGTCACAGAGCTCAATAGAACTAATAGGAGCTGGTAGGGTGAAAAATGCCCAAACATAAGGCCTGTTTTTTCGCGATTACTTCATAACCAGGGATAGAAGGTAATATTATGAAACGGGGCTCCATGGCGGATGCAATGAACTAATTTTATCAGAAATAAACATTGTAAAAAATGTAACTTGAGGCGCCCCGAAAATAATATTCAAAAAGTTCAGTCCTTGGACACAGAGGGGTTAAACACTAAAGTTACCGTCCATCTAGTGAAGAGGAGAACCGGACAGAGGGATGGTAGGTAGCCAGCATCCGTCAACGAGAGAGGGAGAAGCCCTCCACGGTATTTAACAGGTGGAAGAAACAACCAGGGAGCTCCATCGGTCCACAAGAAATGCAGGCAGCCGGTGATGATGTAGTGGTAGCTAGGATAACTAGGATGCTGCTGGTAGAGTAGATAGCTTAGCTAGCTGTACCGACTAGCTTGGCTAACTAAAAAACGAGTGAAAAGGATCTGGCTACACTCATACTGTCCCTGACCAAAAAGCAAATTGAACAATAAACTTCGGTGTCTCAACACTGTAACGAACTCCATCGTTGTTCCCCAACATCACCTCAGTCCGCGTAACTGGACAATATGCTTGGCGCCACACCATACGTGGACGCGGACAGTTCTGTACGGGGACGCGGACAGTTTCAGAACGCGGACATGAGCAGAGCAACACAATGAACTAAACCCAGTCTTTACAGTGGCTTACAGTAATATTCATTTATTTATTTTTATATGTAAAACAAACATTCAAAGTTTTTTTTATAACAATATTTTGAGATCTGGGCCCATATCCACAAAGTATCTCAGAGTAGAAAATTGGTCGTATAAGTGCTGAGAATTAAGACATTTTACTCTTATGGGTATAAATGAATGCATAGCATTTTGTCTTCGGTTTGGCATATTAACTCATGCTTATTTCTGAAGATTAACTCAGGTTTTGGCCCAGCGGCTAAGGCGTTGGAGCAGTGGCAGGAGTTGGACCTATGGCAGAAAGGTGGCTGGTTCGAATCCCGGGCCGGGCGCTGGAAAAAACGGGTGGACTTGATCTGACCACTGGAGGGCTGCTGGGTTCACATCCTCAAAACATTCACGTTTCGTTGATCAGAATTCTAGAGGTTCTTCTTCACTGAACCCAAAAATATATCTAACTTTTAGTGGTTCCATATATTAAGGAAGTGATAGAAGCCTTTTTGGTTCTATAAGGAACCTTATTTTCTAAATGTATAATAAACATGCTTTTCTTTTGATTATTTAATTACCTACATCATGTTATTTCAAGTTATCCCTTTGGAGCGCAACATCACGTTGTTAAAAAATAATCCTAAATTGGCCATGGCTATAAATTGGGCAATTGAAGGCATCTAGGGGGAAATATGTGTTAGATGAAAATGAACATTGTATGCAAAGTTGTAGGCAACATTATTGGCAAGGGACTTGATGCCTACGATGTCAAAGCTATTTAGAGTTGTTAAACGGGTGTGAAGAGTGTGTTGGTATAACGGTAATATTGTCAAAATTCCGCTTGTAACAACCATCAGAATTGGTTAAAGAAATATGCATTCCATTATATTAGGCAATAATGAAGAGTAGGCAAAGTGTTCGTGTCGTGAAAATTCTATCAAATGTCTTCCATTGTAACGAGTCCAGTCAGGGTGCTGCAGAACCCCTGCAGTACCTCCGCTGACCCCGGATTGGGAACTCCTGATTTAGCAGATACTCTAATCCAGAGTGATTTACAGTAAGTGCATTCATCTTAAAATAGCTATTTATTTTGTAAATAAAATTAATAAATTCTTCATAAAATTGTCATCTCACCTCTTAGCTTTGGTGTCATGTTCCCCAGAGAGACTCATTTTAGAGGCAGGGCCCCCCTCCTCTCTCTCCCCAGAGAGACTCATTTTAGAGGCAGGGACCCCCTCCTCTCTCTCTCCAGAGAGATGCATTTTAGACCACTGACCCCTAAACAGAGATGCAGCATGTTGGTTGTGGTTAACACAGTGACAACTCATTCTTGATTGTCAATTGTTCTCATTTATTCATTATCTCTTTGAGAAATAAAACATTTACTAATGTTCATAATGTTTTGTACTCTCAGTATATGTTTGTTGCTTCATGTAATGGCATATATTTTTTATGCTTTATGTAATGTTTTTTATCTATTGAAATATAATTTTGATATATTTTAAAATGTTTTCCAAAATCTCCAACCAAACTCTGAGCTCACTCTCTCCAGTACCCAGTCATCTGTCCATGAAGAGTAACATATCTATGGATCATCCTATACAGACAAATAATCATGTTTTTTTGCACAATGCTATATATTTCTGCCTCCCTCTCAGAGAAATACGTAGTACTACTAGGTTTTACACAGTAATAATATATATATATGCCTCACTCTCAGAGAAATAAGTAGTACTGCTAGGTTTTACACAGTAAAAATATATATCTGCCTCACTCTTAGAGAAATAAGTAGTGCTGCTAGGTTTTACACAGTCAAATGTGACCGACCGGCTCGATTCGATCTGATGTAGCAAAATTAGAAATTGTGTTTTTTACATTGGATAAAAGTAGAGACTCAGCTAGAAAAAGGTATATCATACACTACAATTGAGGAACAATGGGAATGTAATTATGCTTTGAAAGATGATAAACTTGTAACCTCAATTTTGAGAAAATGGCCTTTGAATGTTTTGGTACACCTACTGGAGAGCTCTTCTTTATCTACAGTGGTTTTACTTTGGCAGATAATGTCACCCATCTAAATAAATAGTATTTATATATAGTTAACTAAATGTATGGTGTTTTTGGTTTATGTCAGTTTCATTGTTTCACTGTTTGTTACGCTATACAATTGTTATTTGATGGATTTAAGTGATATAATGAACTAGAAAATGTCATATTTTGCAATTCTGAGTAATTACTACTTTAGTAAGGATACTCTTTATTCAGTACTACTGCAGTTACTAAATAATTCCAATAGATGGCAGAATAAGACCAAGAATGACATTTCAGAAGATCAGTTTAGTTTTCTCTCTGGATACACCACCACTCCCCCTCACAGGAAAACTCCTGCACACGCTTTTTACTGTCCCTTTCCACACTGCTAACGCAAGAGGAACGACTGAAAAAGCATTTAACAGATTACTGTGAAATAATATAATGATGATTCATGTTTATTATTACCTGTTTTATGCTCATGTTTTGAAATTATACTTCATTACTATGACGATTATCAATAAGCCTGAACATTAATTTAGTCAACTCTGGTCGAGAAAAACGTATTTTCCTAGCACATTAATTGTCAGATTCATCAACCAGCAGGGAGCACTCTGCCTTCTAGCACAAGCGAGGGGCATGTTGAGGTACATTTGCTAACCGGGAGGGTTGCATGATCTAATTTATTGGCTGGCTGGAAGACGCACTCTTGTCTTTTCTATTCCGAGGTTGTTTAATCGCAATATTAGATATTTTAAAATGCATGTATACTAGGGTTGAGGTTGGAGCATCTGACTAGTGATTATTTACCAGGGGTTCAACACCTGCTATAGGCACTATTTAATTCCTCTTCCAAAAGCATCACAGGCCTAATATGAGATATATAGCTAACTAAGGTAATGAGTGACCATCTTAGATAATCATGGGACATATAGTCTTTGGTTGCATGCTATTTTATGTCAATCATATTGCTGCTTGTATCCTATAACTGATGCTTCGTGGTCTTATGCTGCCATCTATTGGAAATATTTAGCAATTAAAAGTTATTAATTTACGTACAGCCTTGCAATTATACATATAATAAAATAACAACAAAATAATAAAAATGCTATTTAATACTATAATTGTATTTATTAACCCTCCTGTTATGTTGTGGGTCAATTTGACCCGTTTCCACTTTTGCGTTGTCTAAAATACTAGTTAACCACTCTTTTTCGCCATGAAATTACATGACTTTTCCTCATTTAGGGTCATGAACCTAACTGCAAAATGTGGACACACTGATGTGTTGTGGAATGTCTGTGTACATTTTGTATACAAACATGATGTTGTGGGTCATTTTGACCCGGAGGCTTTCATGTGTATATATATTTGCACAGGTGCAAAACAAAAAAAGTGTCTTTGATGTATTTTGTTTTGACTGGTCCTGGTTGCACTTTTTAGAATTGTGTTTGGGTTAAAAGGGCTTTCCCAAGCTTCTCCTCAGTGTGAGAGCAGCAGGTCCCTGACACAGACACTCAAAAATGAGCTCCAAAAGATTTTCAATCAATGAAGTCTTATCACAAATTCTGGACTGTGACAGTGAAAAAGAAGAGGTTTCAGAGACAGAGGATATTTCAGAGATAGAGGACAATGCTGTTGATGATCCAGATTTTGTCTTCATTGAAGAGGATCCAGAGGAGAGTCCGGCCTCCTCGGTCGACAGCAGCTGCATCTGCCGTCCAGAAAATTCAAGCTGGACCATCAACACATGCCTCCAATCAACCAGAAATGGATCCAGTGGATACAGGCAGTGGCAAGAAACGGAAAAGATGCCAGCTCTGCCCCCCTCGACAAGACAGTAAAACAAGCACCACTTGTGTAGAATGCAATAAATACATCTGCAGAAAGCACACACACACATTGTGTTCAACATGTAGAGAGAAAGACTGAAGGGATAATATGGACCAATAGGGGGGGAAAAACCTACTTGGGGAAACTGAAAAATCTTGTTTGTGAGAAAGGAAATATGTTTAACAAATAGTTCTTAAATATTGTTTAAAAAAAATAAAAAGTATTGTATTTCTTCTTTCTGAAATGTCTGATAAGACAAAATAAAGTTGTTTCTGTTTTTACTTAATTCTTTGACTGTCTTGAGTGTGTTTAAACTGTGCGGGTCAATTTGACCCGTAACATAATGGATGTCATTTTTTTCCAGCAAAGCACAAGGGTTAAGATAATGTTATTACTAAAATAGTTTTTAAAAGTGTTCTAGGCTACCCTACCCTAGAATTAGGGTTAAGGGTTATGGTTAAGGCTAAAATAGGTTATACGTAGGGTTAGAATTTCTGTATAGGACTTTGTGACATCTACTGGTGTAAAAAGGGCTTTATAAATACATTTGATTGATTGATTGATTGTTAGGTTTAGGGTTTTTAAGGCAAAAAACAATATGGGTTTATGGCACTTCTTGCTCCTCCTTGTAACTCATTCATGACACTTGCTAGGCTCATAATCTGAGGTAGCAACTGTGTCAGATCTACAAATCCATTAGCTAGACCACCCGATTAGACAACAATCACCCCATTATACCCATTTGGTTTGCAACTCAGTGAACCTGCGCAGCATTCGCTCAATTCCATACCTACGAACAAAGATTGCGATGCATATCAAATTACCCAGCAGCCATTTAGAAACAGCAAGTCGTCAATAAAAAGGTGATTTCTTAATTAAAAAAAATATTCTGGCTGTTTAAATCGGCCACATCTTGAAAGAGAGGACAGGGACACGTGTTTTGTTTAGGCTGTACACCTTTTTCTTAAAACAAATATGGTTGACCATGACCAGAAACTGTTTAATGTTTGATCGCTATGCGCCAGCCAAACCCCTCTTCAACTGTGGCTCACAACAACATGTACCCAGGTGAACAGTGAGCTGCTCACCAAGTAGCCATAACCTTGTTAATAATAAGTTACCTGAGGTCAACCTACAGGGTTAACGCTCATCAAGTAGCCGTAACCTTGTTAATAATCAGTTACCTGAGGTAAACCTACAGGGTTAACGCTCAACAAGTAGCCGTAACCTTGTTAATAATCAGTTACCTGAGGTAAACATACAGGGTTAACGATCAACAAGTAGCTGTAACCTTGTTAATAATAAGTTACCTGAGGTAAACCTACAGGGTTAACGCTCACCAAGTAGCCGTAACCTTGTTAATAATAAGTTACCTGAGGTAAACCTACAGGGTTAATGCAGGCAGGTCTCATTGATAACAATAGTGAAGCTGGCATTGTGACGCAGAACAATGGGCTGGGCCTATTCCTGTTTAATAGTAGTAGCCATAATTCATAAATGACACCATGCAGGGTTCTATTTGGAATCATTTTGGTTCAGTGAAGAAGAACCTCTAGAGTTCTGATCAAAGAACCCTATAAAAGGGACTCTATATAGAACTTTTAGTGGTTCCATATATAAAGCAGGTGATAGAACCCTTTTTGGTTTAAACAGGAGTGAAGAGTGTGTTGATTTGACGGTAGTATTGTCAAAATTCCGCTTGTAACAACGATCAGAATTAGTAAAAACAATAAGGTTCTGCATGACAACATATTAGACATGACACAATCATTAGACAATGATTGTGTCATGCAAAACTTATATAGATGTGTGTGTATGCTGGTAAAGATGTGTGTGTATGCTGGTAAAGATGTTTGTTTGTGTGTGTGTGTGTGTGTGTGTGTGTGTGTGTGTGTGTGTGTGTGTGTGTGTGTGTGTGTGTGTGTGTGTGTGTGTGTGTGTGTGTGTGTGTGTGTGTGTGCTGGTGAGACAACCACATATCACAGTCAAATATACACGATACAAACATTTCATTCCAGCTATATAGCGTTTTGCTTAACAAAAATTAATACGCAAAAATCGATTAATTAAAATCTTAGAAGAACAATATTTTACACGCACATGAAGGTACCCATAAGCAATCATTTCTGATGTAAAATAACAAACATGAAAAATTTGTGGATATAACGTTTTAGAAATAAACTTATAAATTCTTAAACAACATCATCTCAACTCTTAGCTTTGGTGACTTGTCCCCCAGAGAGACTCATTTTAGAGGCAGGGCCCCCCTCCTCTCTCTCCCCAGAGAGACTCATTTTAGAGGCAGGGCCCCCCTCCTCTCTCTCCCCAGAGAGACTCATTTTAGACCACTGACCCCTAAACAGAGATCCAACATGTTGGTTGTGGTGAACACAGTGACAACTAATTATTGAAGGTCAATTGTTCTCTTTTATTCATGATCTCTTAGAAATAAAACATTTATTAACAGACACGTCCAAACAGTCAGGTGATTTAATGCAATCACATCAACACGTAGTCATGACTGATATTGTTAACCTTTTCTCCATGTAGTGGAACTAATAATAATAATAATAATAATAATAATAATAATGTAATATTAATTATAATAATAATACAATAATATCATTATTAATAGTAATTAATAATAATAATGTCTCACTTTCTCTTGTAATAATTCCACTCATTCTAGTGTGTTGCTTTGTTCAACAGGTCTGCTATAATTATGATATTATTGAATTTAATTCATAATATCAATGTTAAGAAAAGTACGTTCAGGTTTCATACCAAATTACACAGGAAGTAGGAGCTCATTGTAATTTTGAAAACAATAAATGTTCTGATATTCTGAAATATGATTTAGAACTATGATACAACAACATTTGTACAAATTGTAAAATAACCACGATATACGAATCCTATAATACGAGATATGAACAATATGTTTTTGAATTTGTCTTGCCTACACCCAGTTAGCGCCATTTTGTATGATTGAACTGTCACGTACCTGTCCCAGGTGAAATGGACTGTTAGATCTGAGTGTTTTACTGTCATTCTCTATACTATAATAACACCATATATTTAATTTCCCTACACACTTTACAATAATCCCTTGGAAGATTCTTACCTTGTAGCCTGAATTCACAACCAGAACATGTCAAGTCATTGAGATATTTTCCGTTCTGCTGAGAGAGCACCTTCCTGATGACAAGTGGCTCTGTATCTATGTTCTAGGTACAGTTGATCTTTGGATGCAATAATATCTGGTCAAAGTCTAGTGGCACAACACCATAGTATAGCATTAACATAACAGTAGTTTAACCTTTGGCCAGTAAAGGCCATGGCATACTTTAAAATGTTGAATCATTTTGATGGATCCAGTTTCAACATATCTCTAACTTTGAACCATACAGTGGGGTCCCAAATTATTGACACCATTGATAAAGATGAGCAAAAATGACTGTATAAAATAAATAATTCAAATACTGAGCTATATTGTATGCTCAAAACATTATTAAAGTGACTAGTGTTCCATTATTAAAGTGACCAGTGATTCCATGTCTATGTACATAGGGCAGCAGCCTCTAAGGTGCAGGGTTGAGTAACCGGGTGGTAGCCGGCTAGTGATGGCTATTTATCAGTCTGATGGCCTTGAGATAGAAGCTGTTTTTCAGTCTCTCGGTCCCAGCTTTGATGCACCTGTACTGACCTCGCCTTCTGGATGATAGCAGGGTCAACAGGCTGTGTCTCAGGTGGTTGATGTCCTTGATGATCTTTTTGGCCTTCCTGTGACATCGGGTGCTGTAGGTGTCCTGGAGGGCAGGCAGTGTGCCCCCGGTGATGCGTTGGGCAGACCGCACCACCCTCTGGAGAGCCCTGCGGTTGTGGGTGGTGCAGTTGCCGTACCAGGCGGTGATACAGTCCAACAGGATGCTCTCAATTGTGCATCTGTAAAAGTTTGTGAGGGTTTTAGGTGCCAAGCCAAATTTCTTCAGCCTCGCTGTTGCGCCTTCTTCACCACACTGTCTGTGTGGGTGGACAATTTCAGATCGTCAGTGATGCGTACGCTGACGAAATTGAAGCTTTCCACCTTATCCACTGCGGTCCCATTGATGTGGATAGGGGGGTGCTCCCTCTGCTGTTTCCTGAAGTCCACGATCAGCTCCTTCGTTTTTTTGACGTTGAGGGAGAGGTTAATTTCCTGGCACTACTCCGCCAGGGCCCTCACCTCCTCCCTGTAGGCGGTCTCGTCATTGTTGGTAATCAAGCCTACTACTGTTGTGTCGTCTGCAAACTTGATGATTGTGTTGGAGGCGTGTTTGGCCACGCAGTCATGGGTGAACAGGGAGTACAGGAGGGGGCTGAGCACGCTCCCTTGTGGGGATCAGCGAAGTGGAGGGTGTTGTTTCCTACCTTCACAACCTGCCCGTCAGGAAGTCCAGGACCCAGTTGCACAGGACGGGGGTTCAGACCCAGGGCCTCAAGCTTAATGATGAGCTTGGAGGGTACTATGGTGTTGAATGCTGAGCTATAGTCAATGAACAGCATTCTTACATAGGTATTCCTCTTGTCCAGATGGGATAGGGCAGTGTGCAGTGTGATGGAGATTGCATCGTCTGTGGACCTATTGGGACGGTAAGCAAATTGAAGTGGGTCTATGGTGTCAGGTAAGGTAGAGGTGATATGATCCTTGACTAGCCTCTCAAAGGACTTCATGATGACAGAAGTGAGTGTTGAAGCACCTTTGGCAGTGTTTACAGCCTCGGTTCTTCTTGGGCATGACGCTACAAGCTTGGCACACCTGTATTTAGGGAGTTTCTCCCATTCTTCTCTGCAGATCCTCTTAAGATCTGTCAAGTTAGATGGGGAGCGTCGCTGCACAGCTATTTTCAGGTCTCTCCAGAGATGTTCAATCGGGTTCAAGTCCGGGCTCTGGCTGGGCCACTAAAGGACATTCAGAGTCTTGTCCCGAAGCCACTCCTGTGTTTTCTTAGCTGTGTGCTTAGGGTCGTTGTTCTGTTGGAAGTTGAACCTTCACCCCTGTCTGAGGTCCTGGGTGCGCTGGAGCAGGTTTTCATCAAGGATCTCTCTGTACTTTGCTCCTTTCATCTTTCCCTCGATCCTGACTAGTCTCCCAATTTCTGCAGCTGAAAAACATCCCCACAGCATGATGCTGCCACCACCATGCTTCACCGTAGGGATGGTGCCAGGTTTCCTCCAGACGTGATGCTTGGCATTCAGGCCAAAGAGTTAAATCTTGGTTTCATCAGACCAGAGAATCATGTTGCTCATGGTCTGAGAGTCCTTTAGGTGCCTTTTGGCAAACTCCAAGCGGGCTGTCATGTGCCTTTTACTGAGGAGTGGCTTCCGTCTGGCCACTCTACCATAAAGGCCTGATTGGTGGAGTGCTGTAGAGATGGTTGGCCTTCTGGAAGGTTCTCCCATCTACACAGAGGAAGTCTGGAGCTCTGTCAGAGTGACCATTGGGTTCTTGGTCACCTCCCTGACCAAGGCCCTTCTCCCCCGATTGCTCTAGGAAGAGTGTTGGTGGTTCCAAACTTCTTCCATTTAAGAATGATGGAGGCCACTGTGTTCTTGGGGACCTTCAATGCTGCAGAAATGTTTTGGTACCGTTCCCCAGATCTGTGCCTCGACAAAATCCTGTTTCGGAGCTCTACGGACAATTTCTTCGACCTCATGGCTTGGTTTTTGCTCTGACATGCACTGTCAACTATGGGACCATATATAGACCGGTGTGTGCCTTTCCAAATCATGTCCAATCAATTGAATTTTTCCACAGGTGGACTCCAAGTTGTAAAGACATCTCAAGGATGATCAATGGAAACAGGATGCACCGGAGCTCAATTTCGAGTCTCATAGCAAAGGGTCTGAATACTTGTGTAAATAAGGTATTTCAGTTTTTTATTTCTAACACATTTGCAACAAAAAAAGAATGTGTGTAGATTGATGAAGAAAAAACAAACAATGTAATCCATTGTAGAATAAGGCTGTAACGTAACAACATGTGGAACAAGTCAAGGGGTTTGAATACTTTCCGAATGCACTGTATGTCTGTTATAAAAAGATGTTCTGCATTTTTTACACAACAATCAACTATTCTAGTTGTTCAGGCTCTGGTCTTGTCCCATCTTGATTACTGTCCGGTAATATGGTCGACCGCAGCAAAGAAAGACCTAGCAAAGCTGCAGCTGGCACAAAAGTAGTTTTATCACACCTGTTAGACTAGTGCCTAGTTGTGTGGTCGTGTGCGGCAAATTTCAGATGGTCCAGAACAGAGCAGCACGTATTGCACTTAGATGTACACGGTGGGCGAATGTCAGCGACATGCATGTCAATCTCTCCTAGCTCACTATTGGTCTTTGTGCGAGGTGTTGAAGGTACCGAACTGCCTGTTCTAGCAGTTTGGACACTCATCGGTACACAAGACATTGAACCAGAGGTCTCTTCACAGTCCCCAGGTCCAGAACAGAGGCTGGGAAACACAGTATTAAATAGAGCCATGACTACATGGAACTCTCCGCCACATCAGGTAACTCAAGCCAGCAATGAAACCAGATTCAAAACCAGATAAAAAAAAAAAAAAGAGTACCAGACCCAGCGAGTAGAGTCTCCAGTACCCAGCTGTCAGAGACTCCAACCAGACCCAGAGAGTAGAGTCTCCAGTACCCAGCTGTCAGAGACTCCAACCAGACCCAGAGAGTAGAGTCTCCATTACCCAGCTGTCAGAGACTCCAACCAGACCCAGAGAGTAGAGTCTCCAGTACCCAGCTGTCAGAGACTCCAACCAGACCCAGAGAGTAGAGTCTCCAGTACCCAGCTGTCAGAGACTCCAACCAGACCCAGAGAGTAGAGTCCCCATTACCCAGCTGTCAGAGACTCCGACCAGACCCAGAGAGTAGAGTCTCCAGTACCCAGCTGTCAGAGACTCCAACCAGACCCAGAGAGTAGAGTCTCCAGTACCCAGCTGTCAGAGACTCCAACCAGACCCAGAGAGTAGAGTCTCTAGTACCCAGCTGTCAGAGACTCCAACCAGACCCAGAGAGTAGAGTCTCCAGTACCCAGCTGTCAGAGACTCCAACCAGACCCAGAGAGTATAGTCTACAGTACCCAGCTGTCAGAGACTCCAACCAGACCCAGAGAGTAGAGTCTCCAGTACCCAGCTGTCAGAGACTCCAACCAGACCCAGAGAGTAGAGTCTCCAGTACCCAGCTGTCAGAGACTCCAACCAGACCCAGAGAGTAGAGTCTCCAGTACCCAGCTGTCAGAGACTCCAACCAGACCCAGAGAGTAGAGTCTCCAGTACCCAGCTGTCAGAGACTCCAACCAGACCCAGAGAGTAGAGTCTCCAGTACCCAGCTGTCAGAGACTCCAACCAGACCCAGAGAGTAGAGTCTCCATTACCCAGCTGTCAGAGACTCCAACCAGACCCAGAGAGTAGAGTCTCCAGTACCCAGCTGTCAGAGACTCCAACCAGACCAAGAGAGTAGAGTCTCTAGTACCCAGCTGTCAGAGACTCCAACCAGACCCAGAGAGTAGAGTCTCCAGTACCCAGCTGTCAGAGACTCCAACCAGACCCAGAGAGTAGAGTCTCCAGTACACAGCTGTCAGAGACTCCAACCAGACCCAGAGAGTAGAGTCTCTAGTACCCAGCTGTCAGAGACTCTAACCAGACCCAGAAAGTAGTCTCTAGTACCCAGCTGTCTCTATGAAGAGTGACTGGTCCATGGAAAATCTCCACATTTTATCAGCAGAACGACGCCATTTGATCAAAGGTAATATTACTTTTATTGTTCAGAGGGTTTTGAGTTCACTTCCTGAACCGACCTGAAACAGGATAGTTTTATCCTCATTGAAAGGGGCATTGTGTTTTTCCCCTTTTGTGTAAAATACTAAATCCCTACTATAACTATGGCAACCAGGACCAGATATACTGAATTACTGTGTTGATGTGTCTCTACAGCTGAACAACTCTTTACATAATGGAGGACCAGATATACTGAATTACTGTGCTTATTGTGTCTCTACAGCTGAACAACTCTTTACATAATGGAGGACCAGATATACTGAATTACTGTGTTGATGTGTCTATACAGCTGAACAACTCTTTCCATGATCGGGGACCAGATATACTGAATTACTGTGTTGTTGTGTCTCTACAGCTGAACAACTCTTTCCATAATGGAGGACCAGATATACTGAATTACTGTGGTGATGTGTCTATACAGCTGAACAACTCTTTCCATAATGGAGGACCAGATATACTGAATTACTGTGGTGATGTGTCTATACAGTTGAACAACTCTTTCCATAATGGCGTTGTCATTGAACAAGCCCAGAAGGCCAAAGCCTTTTCTGCACACAACATGAAGGACAATATCTTTAAACAATATCTTCAATTAAAACCCTTAATTAAAACCCACTAAATATCATTTTAGTGAATCCCTTGTCCTTCCAGGTGTTAGACTATTATCAGTGAGTCAGGTGTTCTCTGAACCTGGTCCTGGAGAGCCACTGGGTGTGAGCTCTGTGGGCTACGGAGTGAAGCTACACAAACAGACTGTTGACTGAAAGTCATCTGACCTTGGCAAAGGACATTGGAATCAGTGTGTCCATGGAACTAGCTGCTAAAGAGGCTCACCAGTTGAGTTCATCAGGAATTTAGTGGGTTCATCTAACAATCCTAATCACCAGCTGATACATTTTAATCTCATACCTTCCACCTAGAAAACATCATTTAATAGAAATCACAACCGCTCCTCTATGTGATCTATGTAATCAAGGTGCCTTGGGCTCCTTTAATTATATGTACTGGGAGTGACCAGGGGACATGTTTTGGAAAGAGGTATCCTCGTACCTTGTTCCCCCAGACTGTTATCACTTAATGATAATTCACCACTGTCATTACAGCAAAGCAATGATCTCCTCCCTAAACTCACATACTCTCTTGAGAGAATTAGGCCTACCCTTACTTAGCTACCGAACCTCATTATGTAAAAGTATATCATGATGCTCAGCAGACCACGAAACATCAATGTTGAAGGATAAATGTTGATCGGATAAAGTTTATGATAGCCATAACTGAGTCCATTGTTTTTTAAGTCAATGCTGAGTTTAGCCAAAGCACGCTCTGGCAGTGTAGTCTTATCAGTGGCGAAAGAGCCAGTAGGCGGGCAGACAGTCCCTGTACCCCTATTAGCAGCTCTGATTGGCTGCAACTGGTATGTTACTTATATTGATTGACAGCACTTAATGGGCAAGACTATAGGAAAACAGATTCTCCCATTGGAGAATATTGAACGAGGGCTCATTTTGGCCCTAAACATTCAATTTTTACTGGGATTGTTTTGCAGATTATTTTTAATTAATGTTCAGCATTTATCAAAGGGCCATTCTAAATTGATAAATGGTATGGATCTTGCCTGTGGGCTGCCAGTTGAATAGCCCTGACCTAGATGTTTAGAAATGTGTTTGCTAGAGCTTTGCTTCCTTCTGTTTTTATTTTGGAAGCCAGTCAATTCAACCTCTCATAAGATCCAAGTCACTGACATGAGGATTGTCATTTCATTACTTGAAATGGTTCTTATTTGATTTATTTTTCAGTCGAGCCCAAAAACTGACAATACATCTGTTTCAACCAGAGAAGTGGTTCCGCAACTGGAAAGAGCAGAGAGTGTATTTGTAAATATCAATGTACAGTTTATCCCACAGGGTTGGGGTCAATTCCATTTCAATTCCAGTCAATTCAAGAAGTACACTGAAATTCCAATTCTCTTCAATAGTTTTCAATTAGGAAAATGTGGAATTGGAATTTGGTTAACTTTTTTAATTGAATGGAATTTAAATGGAATTGACCCCAACCCCTTATATCTCAACACAAAATGGCTGTGATTATTTCATTCTTGCACAGGTACTAACCACTTGTGTTAGGGAAATGTTTTTGGGATGCTTGTGCAGTAGCCATTTTGGGGCTTGTTTCACTTCCAAAGTGTAGTATGTATCCCATGTTCCTAGCACGCAATGGATACATCAAGCTTGTGACTCTTCAAACTCGATGGATGCATTTGCAGTTTGTTTAGGTCGTTCTGATTATTTTGTGCCGAACTGAAATGAATGCTAAATAATGTATTGTGTTGTTTTCTAAATACTGTGGATGCTACAGACGTCTTACCGTGCCCCCACCCCAATGGACGTTTCATGCTGAATAACCACCACTAGTCAGCTTCCTGCTCCCCCTGGCTGTCACAGAAGAGGTAGAGGAAGACCATGAGCTCAGGCCAAAATACTGTGGATATCATCTTTCTACACTCTTAGGAAAGAAAAAGTGCTATCTAGAACCCAAAAGGGTTCTTTGGCTGTCCCCATAGGATTTGGGGTGCGTACTATTCTGTGCATTAGCCTACAAAATAGGTAATGGAATGATTACAGTTTTTCTTTCTTGATTATATGAAATAACCCTTTTCAGAAAAATCATGACATGATTGAACAGTTATTGGTTTAGTAAATAAGAGTTGATATTTTGGAGTAAAACAGTTCATGTTTTCAGTGATCAGACAATGTATTCAGTAAAACAACTGTATGAATTCTGATTGTTTTTATGATTTCAGCTCAACAAACAAATGCTTGGATATGATTCTGAAGACTCAATCAGCACCATAGAAACAACCGAAGATGAATATGTGCCAGGAACAGAACGTGGCAACGAGAGCAGTTTAGAGCTTTACTGTATGGAAGAACAAAGGCCTATAAGGGACATAGAAATACTGAGTCTGACACCTCTGTGCAAGAATCCGCAAGTTCACTTGAAGTCATACACATTACAAAGACTAAAGATTGATCAAAACATTACTGTCTCTTTTGTGAGAAACTACAATCAAAAATTGCCCGGCATGTGGAAATGATTCATAAAGGTGAAGCTGAAGTGGCAAAAGGCCCTTTCTTTCCCAAAGAACTCCAAAGACTGGAAGCTCCCACTGACCATACTGAGACAACGTGGGGACAGAGCACACAACAGGCAAATCATAAGAGAAGGCAAAGGTGTTATAGTTCCTTGTAAACAAAGCAGTTTCCCAAATGGAAATCCAAAAGATTTATTGCACTGTGCAAACTGCCAAGGACTCTTTAAAAGAACATTCCTATTGTTCAGCATTCACAATGGCATTTTCTGTTGTGACAGGATTGTTTTGTTTGGTCTCTCAAGTTTCCACTCTGATGCTGCGTTTGTAACCATGTGGAAGTTGGGAATTTTACCAGTTCTGAAGTTGTAAAAAGCAGTTGGATGCATTCATTTAATTTGAACTCATTGATAAACGGTGGTTGGCTAATGGCCAACAACTTCGTCAACCATGAACTAAAAGTACAGTTATCATGTTTGTAACCAAATTATAGAGTTCAAAAACAGATAGATTTTTATAAATAATGTTTTGTTGTTGCATTTAACTGCCAAAAATGCTGTTATAGAAACCATTTCCTTAGTAGGTGAGGTCAGAGGTCACCATGTGGGAGAAGTGGGCGCTCAGGATGATAGACCAGTTTCCCACTAGTAATTACCAGTTGGAGGGCCGTTCAAGTGGATTTTTCCCAGTGTTATGTAGTAAATTCCCACTTCCCACTTGGTAACAAACGCACCATGACACTGCCTCCTTCAGTGCCTGATGCGTACTCGTGACTCTCATAAAGGGGGCTTGTCTGTAGCACGGTACATCTCCCACTCCAGGTAATGTGAAAGCCTTGCCCCCACTAAGCCACACCTCCTAAATCATTTCCCAGTGTGTCTTGTCTTTTATAGTGAACTGTAACGTTACCACTGACTGTACTTGTTAGTGACAGAGACATGGTCGTTGAATTCCTTCATTTTCAGTCCTGTGGCCTTAACCAAGTTAGTTCCTAGGCATATATTATCATCATAAAGTCTATCATCATAAAGTATTTGACAATACATTACATATCTCTGAAGGTACATTGTGTATTTTGATATTTTTGTACTCCAGGGAACTATACTGTACCCATATTTCTAAGTGTGTGTATACAGTCGTGGTCAAAAGTTTTGAGAACTTAATCCCAAAAAAACATTTCCACTGCATTTCAGCCCTGCCACAAAAGGACCAGCTGACATCATGTCAGTGATTCTCTCGTTAACACAGGTGAGAGTGTTGACGAGGACAAGGCTGGAGATCACTCTGTTATGCTGATTGAGTTAGAATAACAGACTGGAAGCTTTAAAGGAGGGGGTGCTTGAAATCGTTGTTCTTCCTCTGTTAACCATGGTTACCTGCAAGGAAACACGTGCCGTCATCATTGCTTTGCACAAAAAGGGCTTCACAGGCAAGGATATTGCTGCTAGTAAGATTGCACCTAAATCAACCATTTATCGGATCATCAAGAACTTCAAGGAGAGAGGTTCAATTGTTGTGAAGAAGGCTTCAGGGCGCCCAAGAAAGTCCAGCAAGCACCAGGACCGTCTCCTAAAGTTGATTCAGCTGCGGGATCGGGGCACCACCAGTGCAGAGCTTGCTCAGGAATGGCAGCAGGCAGTTGTGAGTGCATCTGCACACACAGTGAGGCAAATACTTTTGGAGGATGGCTTGGTGTCAAGAAGGGCAGCGAGGAAGCCACTTCTCTCCAGGAAAAACATCAGGGACAGACTGATATTCTGCAAAAGGTACAGGGATTGGACTGCTGAGGACTGGGGTAAAGTATTTTTCTCTGATGAATCCCCTTTCCGATTGTTTGGGGCTTCCGGAAAAAAGCTTGTCCGGAGAAGACAAGGTGAGCGCTACCATCAGTCCTGTGTCATGCCAACAGTAAAGCATCCTGAGATCATTCATGTGTGGGGTTGCTTCTCAGCCAAGGGAGTGGGCTCACTCACAATTTTCCCTAAGAACACAGCCATGAATAAAGAATGGTACCAACACATCCTCCGACAGCAACTTCTCCCAACCATCCAAGAACAGTTTGGTGACGAACAATGCCTTTTCCAGCATGATGGAGCACCTTGCCATAAGGCAAAAGTGATAACTAAGTGGCTCGTGGAACAAAACATCGAGATTTTGGGTCCATGGCCAGGAAACTCCCCAGACCTTAATCCCATTGAGAACTTGTGGTCAATCCTCAAGAGGCGGGTGGACAAACAAAAACCCACAAATTCTGACAAACTCCAAGCATTGATTATGCAAAAATGGGCTGCCATCAGTCAGGATGTGGCCCAGAAGTTAATTGACAGCATGCCAGGGCGGATTGCAGAGGTCTTGAAAAAGAAGGGTCAACACTGCAAATATTGACTCTTTGCATAAACTTTATGTAATTGTCAATAAAAGCCTTTGACACTTATGGAATGCTTGTAATTATACTTCAGTATACCATAGTAACATCTGACAAAAATATCTCATTACACAGAGAGAGAGAGAGAGAGAGAGAGAGAGAGAGAGAGAGAGAGAGAGAGAGAGAGAGAGAGAGAGAGAGAGAGAGAGATTAAGGTACTGTGGGATTCTTTAATCAGTTTGGCTCATTGGACAGGTCAGAGTCTATGTTTGAATATGTTGAGTGGTTTTTGGCAATACACTGTAGATGTATTCATGGATTTAGCTGTTGAAATTCCTTCCCGGACCCCCCTACTGCTATGGGCTAAGCCACCGATGTCTTCAAATCCTAGAGGAGAGAGGAGCTGCTACCCCTGGGGAGAGAGGAGCTGTTACCCTTGGGGAGAGAGTAGCTGCTACCCCTGGGGAGAGAGTAGCTGCTACCCCTGGGGAGAGAGGAACTGCTACCCCTGGGGAGAGAGGAGCTGCAACCCCTGGGGAGAGAGGAGCTGTTACCCCTGGGGAGAGAGGAGCTGCAACGAAGAGAGACTGCGACCCTGCTCGGGAAGAGCTTAACGACTGGTGATTGTTGGGGCACGTTTGGCAGGAGCTTCAGTGATGAAGACTGCTAAACTTGCTGATGTTTCGCAATATGCCATGGCCGTCTCAGTCACCAGGTCTCAACCCAATTGAAGACAACCATCAACAAAACACTAAATTATGGAATTTCTTGTGGTAGAATGATGTCACATCCCTCCAATAGAGTTCCAGACACTTTTATTTTCTTATTTTTTAATTTTTCAACCTTGACAATAAACATTTTAATGAACCACAAACACTTGATGTTTAGGGATGGCACACATAGGGAGACAGTTTGCGTTCCTTCTCACATATGCACCTAGGAAAATGCAGTGTTTCTCAACCTGTCATTTTACATAATGTTGCAAGACACATACCATAAAATGAATCCATAGACTTTTGTCCATATTTACAGAAGGCTGTCATTTCACAAATTGTTCCTATATTGAAAGGACATAGGGAAAATAAAGTCAAACATTTCAATACAAAATAATAAAAACAATCACAGCATTACTCAGTCTTAATGTATTTTAACCATATTAACCAGTTTAATGAAATTGTTTTCATTTGGAACACTAAATCAGAACTACATTTGGAGTTCCAGACATTATAGAATGTTTGCCAAGGCACATTGTAAGAGCTATAAAGAGACAGGGAGTGGGAGAGAGAACAGGTAGAACCTGATATGGAAATGAGCAGAACGAACTAAAGGAACTTTCCACCACCGAATGATCATTCCAGACTCTACTTCTATTGAGAGACATATAAAAGGTAAGACGACGATTGTTATGATATTAATATTGTTGATGATATTGTTATGTGTATTACTATAGTTGATGATATTGTTATGTGTATTAATATAGTTGATTATATTGTTATGTGTATTAATATAGTTGATGATATTGTTATGTGTATTAATATAGTTGATGATATTGTTATGTGTATTAATATAGTTGATGATATTGTTATGTGTATTAATATAGTTGATGATATTGTTATGTGTATTAATATAGTTTGATGATATTGTTATGTGTATTAATATAGTTGATGATATTGTTATGTGTATTAATATAGTTTGATGATATTGTTATGTGTATTAATATAGTTGATGATATTGTTATGTTTATTCATATAGTTGATGATATTGTTATGTGTATTAATATAGTTGATGATATTGTTATGTGTATTAATATAGTTGATGATATTGTTATGTGTATTCATATAGTTGATGATATTGTTATGTGTATTAATACAGTTGATGATATTGTTATGTGTATTAATATAGTTTATATTTTTGGTAGACAGAGTGTTATAATTGGCCTACTAGCTAGCTAGATATACTGGTTTTCTAAAGTTAGCTAGCTTCAGTTATCTTCACATTCCAGCTCAGGCCTCATCCATAGGAATGTACAGAGTGCCAGTCATCAGGAAGGTGCTCTCAGAACGGAAAATGTATAATGACTTGAGAGTTTAATCATACAAAATGGCGCTAACTGGACGTGGGCAAGTCAAATTCAATCAGTGCAGGTTGCTGAGGGGAGGACGGCTCATATTAATGATACCATTCCACCTATTCCGCTCCAGCCATTACCACAAGCCCGTCCTCCCCAATTAAGGTGCCACCAACCTCCTGTGAATTCAATACATCAATATTCATTCATCCTAGTTCTACATTTCACATTTCGTATGATAAATGTAATTGTATCATAGTTCTACTATAGTGTAGCGATCTGTGCAACTTCCGGCGTGAGTTTACTGTGAACACTGAGGCTGTACCCACTTTAAGTTACAGTTTTAACAGAGACCAAGTAGGCTATTTGATCATAATGTAAACAAGGCATCCAATAACATTTAACGTGGAAATAGCTGTTCTATCATTCAGCCTACAGTAGCAGCCAATGTGTGGTGTTCAATTAAGCCTACATTCCATAAGACATTCCAAAAAACATGCAGAGCTTGACATGAACCTGTTTATCTACTTGTCCGTCACACAAGGAGGAGGTGACTGAAAATGTTGTTGTGTTTGATGCAAGAAACCACTTTACTAAATAAAATGCATCATTATTCCCATGTACTATGATGCAATTCCAACCAAGTAACCCAATTGGCGCCAATGGCGCGATGCGTAGGTTGTTTGCCTTTTTTTTGCAACCTGGGTTCACTTCCCTGCCCCGCTGTTTGCTACATTGGTGTCAGAAGTAGTATGGTGTCTGTGAGGCCATCAGATTGCACGGCCCGGATGTGTGAGGGGTCTGAGTAGTCGAGCACCGAGACTTGCTTTTATAGGGTCAGTGTGAGACAGGTTACAATTCCCATCACAGCAATAGGGTTAACCTAGTTTTGGCCAGCGACCTGGGTTCACTGCCCTGCCCCGCTGTTTGCTACAATATTAATATCACAGGCTACCCGACGTCCGTTGAACAAAGAGACACAACAATATGAGTGAAAGGATTTTAGGATAATATCAGTAAGTGTTGATTTAAAGTTGTCTTCTGTGTTCAGCCTTCTAGCTTCCTTTATCAATTGGGTGAAATATAACAAATGACATGGTCTCAAAGTTTGGAGAAAACCAGTCCCAGTTTAAATCGCCCATGATTTCCATTTCATTATTTCCCCAGAGCAGCAAGGGAATCTAGAGACTCAACCTTTGCAGAATCAGAATCACCTTTATTCGCCAAGTACATTTGCATGTACATATGTGGATCTTAATTTGAGCCAGTTTGCTACAGCAGGAAAATGTTCCTGCAGCAACAGGAAATGTGAATTATAATTAATGGACATTTTTGTAGCGGTTGATACATTTTTAGTAAGGGAAACTCAAGTCTGCCATTTCTAAGTGGAAATTACAAACTTCAGAAGCCTTTTAAAACCTCAAATACACTACAAGTTTTACATTTACTGCGTTGAGGGAAAGTTATTCTGCAGTGGGGGGTGATCAAATTAAGATCCTACATCTGTAGCAATACACCTCTCTTTGATGTACATGGCTATATCAGGATTGACTTTTGACCATTTGACATCTTTTATTTACTGTTGTTTAGGCTGGTTGAATGAGTTGCCTATAAAAGCTACTTCATCTGCAAGAGAACAGGCGGCTGCACCAGCGACTGTAAAAAGTTATGTGATTTCCTCATATGAACGTGAAAGTAAGTGTGTAGCCTACGCAGTTACACAATGGCTGTTGAAACTGTGGCACATATTTCTCTGTAACATTAGAAGTAGGATAAATGTGTTGATATGTAGGAAAGAGCGGGCAGACTCTCGTAGGTCTAGGCTAAACTACAAACTATTATAAGGTTAGGTCGACGTCAGACATTCAATAGTCAGAGTAGGTTTGAGCTATGATCACAGAGAGTCCCAACAGCAGAGTCCCAACAGCAGAGTCCCAACAGCTGTCCTATCATTTCTCTTCATTATTTCTCTTCATATGACAAGGAGTAAAAAGGATTTGCCTGTAGATTGTCGCTTTGATTCATGATGATGACTGCTAGCTAAGATTTTGAAAGTATGATGTTGACATGATCAGTCCAATCAAAGCTACTGTAGATATAATGTGATTTGACGTCATTTTATCTGTGACTCTGTGGCAGCACCCAAGGGGCTTGTATTTTCTAGCTCTACCCTTAGACTTGGCAGTGACGTAGTGTCCCCATGAGTGACAGAACACTGAGCCAATCACGGCGCAGCGCTCCGTATTTTCTTCTGGCTTGCCCCACCACCACAGAAAGCACTGAGCTAGGCTGAAACACCTGCATTTTGGAGCTGCCTTACTCAAGAAAACAAAAAAGAGACCATGTTTGTTTGCGGCTATATTAACTCAATGATATATATATACTTTTGTATTTTTTGCAAACTGATATGTGACACGTATTAATGCCAAAATAACATGCAAAACAGGAAAGGCCACCTGCCCTGAATGACGGGTCGCCACTTGCTGAGGTATAGACCTTGATCTGCTTTACACAACAACAAAAAAACTGTTATACATTATAACCTAGCCTGCTTTAAATAATATAAAATCACTTAATTGTTGCAAAAAAACGTTCTGTATAGATCACTGATCCCCCCGATCAATCAAGCCTGTTTTAGCCCTTCTGTCTACATTCTCAGATACGATTAAAAAAGAACAGATTCAAAAATAATAAATGGCCGACTTTTAATGAATACAAATAAGTGTGTGACATGGCCATGGTGAAGAGATGTCACAACTACATATTCATGTGATTGCATTAAATCACCTGACTGTTTCGATATGTCTGTTAGTAAATGTTTTGTAAGAGATAATTAATAAATGATAACAATTCACATTCAAGAATTACTGTGTTAACTACAACCAACATGTTGGATCTCTGTTTAGGGGTCAGTGGTCTAAAATGAGTCTCTCTGGGGAGAGAGGAGGGGGGGGCCCTGCCTCTAAAATGAGTCTCTCTGGGGAACATGACACCAAAGCTAAGAGGTGAGATGACAATTTTGTTTAAGAATGATTAAGAGTTTATTTCCTAAATTTCCACAATTTTTCACATGAGTTTTTTAATCAGAAATGGTTGATTATGGGTACCTTCAATATTACTGTTCTCAGATGTTTAATTAATAGATTTTAGATGTATATCATTATTATTATTTTTATTGCAAAACGCTATATATCCATTGTTTAGCTGAAATTGAATGTTCGTATCCTGTATATTTGACTGTATTATCTCGTTGTCTCACCTAGCTATCTTAAGATGAATGCACTTACTGTAAATCGCTCTGGGTAAGAGCATCTGCTAAACAGGTGGGGCTCTGCCCTGAATGACAGGTCACCACTGCTCCAAAGCAATTACATGTTGCACAGGAACCACTGACTCGCTGCATGTTTCTATTATCAAGACACCTGCTGGTACCTCTTAACTGGTTAGTACAGCTCATGAGGTGTCCTAAATATCTGCCAACTAGGTGGGACACTTATGAATAAAGAGGCTTCATGCATAGCTTTAATTTATACCCATAAGAGTAGGACTAAAACGGCTTTATTCTCAGCACTTAAATGACACATTTTCTACGCTGAGACGCTTTTTGGATATGGGCCCAGATCTCAAAATATTGTAACGACCCAGTATTAAATGAGTCTGTCTGGAGAGAGAGAGGACCAATTTTTCTACTCTGAGACGCTTTTTGGATACGTGCCCAGATATCAAAATCTTGTTTTAAAAAACGATTTTCTTTTGTTTGACATAATAAAAAAAGAATATTACTAATGTACCCGACTTTAAAGACTGCTTTTAGTTTATTGTGATGCAGTGCTCATGTCCGCGTTCTGGAACTGTCCGCGTCCCCGTACAGAACTGTCCGCGTCCACGTACGATTTGGCGCCAAGCATATTGTCCAGTTACGCGCAGAGTGGTCTGAGGTGATCTTGGGGAATAACGACGGAGTTCGATACAGTGTTCAGACACCGAAGTTTATTGTTCAATTTGCTTTTTTTGCGTAATGGTCAGTGACAGTATGAGTGTAGCCAGATCCTTTTCACTACGCCATCCTTGTTTCATCTTGTGGTTCACCGGATTCGTCATCATCCTCGAAGGACAGACGAATGACCTGCTAGCTAGCCAAGCTAGTCGGTACAGCTAGCTAAGCTAGCTACTCTACCAGCAGCATCCTAGTGACCCTAGCTACCACTACATCATCACCGGCTGTCTGCATTTCTTGTGGACCGATGAAGCTCCCTGGTTGTTTCTTCCACCTGTTAAATAACATGGAGGGCTTCTCCCTCTCTCGTTGACGGATGCTGGCTTCCTACCCTCCCTCTGTCCGGTTCTCCTCTCTTCACTAGATAGATGGTAACTTTAGTGTTTAACCCCTCTGTGTCCAAGGACTGAACTTTTGAATATTATTTTGGGGCACCTCAAGTGACATTTTTACAACGTTTATTTCTGATAAAATTAGTTCATTGCATCCGCCATGGAGCCCAGTTTCATAATATTACCTTCTGTCCCTGGTTATGAAGTAATCGCGAAAAAACGAGCCTTATGTTTGGGCATTTTTCACCCTACCAGCTCATATTAGTTCTATTGAGCTCTGTGACACCGACTCGCCTTCAGAACGTTCTATTCCCAGCCCATTGTTCTGCGTCACAATGCCAGCTTCACTATTGTTATCAATGAGACCTGCCTGTGTTGACCCTGTAGGTTTACCTCAGGTATCTTATTATTAACAAGGTTAGGGCTACTTGGTGAGCGTTAACCCTGTAGGTTTACCTCAGGTAACTTATTATTAACAAGGTTACGGCTACTTGGTGAGCGTTAACCCTGTAGGTTTACCTCAGGTAACTTATTATTAACAAGGTTTCGGCTACTTGGTGAGCGTGCACACTGAGTACATGTTGTGGTCACCTATAGTGAGGTGAGACACTGTTTAAGAGGCAATGGCTGGCGGATAGCCAAAAAACATAAAACAATTTCTGGTCATGGTTAACCATATTTGTTTTAAGAAAAAAGTGTACAATCTAAGCAAAACGCATGTCCCTGTCCTCTTTTTCAAGATGTGGCCGATTTAAACAGCCAGAAGACATTTTTTAATTAAGAAATAACCATTTTTTGGACGACTTGTTGTTTCTAAATGGCTGCTGGGTAATTTGATATGCATCTAAATCTTTGTTCGTAGGCATCAAATTGAGCGAATGCTGCGCAGGTTCACTGAGTTGCAAACCAAATGGGTATAATGGGGTGATTGTTGTCTAATCGGGTGGTCTAGCTAATGGATTTGTAGATCAGACACAGTTGCTACCTCAGATTATGAGCCTAGCAAGTGTCATGAATGAGTTTGTAGTACCCACATACGGCCACAAGGAGGAGCAAAGAGTGCTATAAACCCATACAGTTTTTGCCATAAAAACCCTAAACCTAACAATCAATCAAATGTATTTATAAAGCCCTTTTTACACCAGCAGATATCACAAAGTGCTATACAGAAACTCTTACCCTACTTATAACCTATTTTAGCCGTTACCTAACCCCCTAATTCTAGGTAGGGTAGCCTAGAACACTTTTTAGAAACTATTTTAGTAATAATATGATCTTAGTAAATACAATTATAGTATTAAATAGCGTTTTGATTATTTTGTTGTTATTTTATTATATGTATAATTGCAAGACAGAACATTTGATAAATAAGACACTGTCAAGGGGTGCTGAAGGTGGGTGTGGTGTAAGAATCATGCGCAGGACGCAGAGGCTCAGTCCAAAGGCTTTAGTGCAATATTCATAAAAGACAAAGCACAATAAGCCCGAAGGCGAATACCACAGCGCACACAGGCGACAAAACAAACGGCGCACAAACCTGTGCAAAATAACCTCTCCAAAACACTGGAGGGAAAATGTAGCTCCAACACGAAACAGAAGCGCAATCACACACAAACACAGACACACACAACGAGAACTAAATAGAACACTAACGAGGACTAACTAGACACAGGTGTACATCATCAAGACCAAACCAAACGAACATGAAACATAGATCGGTGGCAGCTAGTACTCCGGGGGCGACGACCACGAAGCCTGCCCGAACCAGGAGGAGGAGCAGCCTCGGGCCGAAAACGTGACAGTACCCCCCTTGACGCGCGGCTCCAGCCGTGCGCCGACCCGGCCTCGGGGACGACCAGGAGGACGCGGAGCAGGGCGCGCGGGATGGTCCCGGTGGAACTCCGACAGGAGAGATGGGTCTAGGATGTCCCTCCGCGGCACCCAGCACCGCTCCTCCGGGCCGTACCCTCCCACTCCACGAGATACTGGAGACCCCCATCCAGCGTCTGGAGTCCAAGATGGACCGAACGGTGTACGCCGGAGCCCCTCGATGTCCAATGGGGCCGGAGGAGTCTCTCCTATCTCATTGTCCTGGAGTGGACCAGCTACCACCGGCCTGAGAAGAGACACATGGAACGAGGGGTTAATATTCTTATATTCAACAGGTAGATGTAACCTATAACACACCTCGTTCAATCTTCTCAGGACTTTAAAGGGGCCCACAAACCGCCGACCCAGCTTCCGGCAGGGCAGGCGGCGGGTAGGTTTCTGGTAGAGAGCCAGACTCGATCTCCGGGTGCGTACACCGGCCCCTCACTGCGGTGGAGATCGGCGCTCGCCTGTGACGACGGACGGCCCGCTGCAGGTGAACGTGGGCAGCGTTCCCACGTCTCTTCCGAGCGCCTCATCCAATCATCCACCGCAGGGCCTCGATCTGGCTCTGCTGCCACGGTGCCAGAACCGGCTGGTAACCTAATACACATTGGAAAGGGGTTAGGTTGGTAGAGGAGTGGCGGAGAGAGTTCTGGGCCATCTCGGTCCAGGGAATGTAAGCGCCCACTCCTCAGGCCGGTCCTGGCAATACGACCTCAGAAACCTACCCACATCCTGGTTGACACGTTCTACCTGCCCGTTACTCTCGGGTGGTACCCCGAGGTAAGGCTAACCGAGACCCCCCAAACGCTCTCCACACACGGGAGGTAAACTGGGGGGCCTCGATCAGACACTATATCCTCGGGGACCCCGTAATGCCGGGAAGACGTGGGTAAATAGGGCCTCAGCGGTCTGTAGGGCAGTAGGAAGACCCGACATAGGGAGAAGACGACAGGCCTTAGAGAACCGGTCCACAACGACCAGGATGGTAGTATTCCCCTGAGAGGGGAAGGTCTGTTACAAAATCCACCGAGAGGTGGGACCATGGTCGTTTTGGAACGGGTAGGGGCTGTAACTTACCCCTGGGCAGATGTCGGGTCGCCTTACACTGGGCGCACACCGAGCAGGAGGAGACGTAAACCCTCACATCCCTAGCCAAAGTAGGCCACCAGTATTTAGTGCTAAGGCAATGCACTGTCCGGCCAATACCCAGATGTCCAGAGGAGGGTGACGTGTGAGCCCAGTAGATGAGTCAATCCCGAATCTCGAGCGGAGCGTACCGCCGACCCTCAGGACATTGTGGAGGGCTGGGGGTCGGTACGCAACTGCTCGCTCGATCTCGGCATCGACCTCCCACACCACCGGTGCCACAAGGCAAGACTCCGGTAGTATGGGAGTAGGCTCAACCAGGACCTCTCCTCCGTGTCATACCGCTGGGACAGTGCATCTGCCTTACCATTCTGGGACCCAGGGATGTACGTGATTTTAAATACGAACCTGGTGAGGAACATACTCCATCGAGCCTGGCGAGGGTTCAGTCTCCTCGCTGCCCGGATGTACTCCAGGTTCCGATGGTCAGTCAAAATGAGGAAAGGGTGTTGAGCCCCCTCAAGCCAATGCCTCCACACTTTAAGGGCTTGAACTACAGCTAACAGCTCCCTGTCCCCAACGTCATAGTTACGCTCCGCCGGGCTGAGCTTCTTTGAGTAAAAAGCACAGGGGCGGAGTTTAGGTGGCGTGCCGGACCGTTGAGAGAGAACGGCCCCTATACCTGCCTCAGACGCGTCTACCTCAACCTGAAAGGGTAATGCGGGATTCGGATGCGCCAGCACCGGAGCCGACGTAAACAGGTCCTTCAGTCTCCTAAAGGCCCTGTCCGCATCGGCTGACCACTGCAGGTGACACATGATTTCAAGTTTTTCTTTTTCTAAATGTGTGATTTTTTTTTACCACCAAAGTAATGTACTTAAATAAAAGGTTGGATTTTTCTCTTTTTTTGCGTTTGGGTTCTATGTTGTTTAAAAAAAAATGAGAATTTTTGGAAGTCCTCGACCACATCTTAAACAGGGGTGCCAATAATAGTGGAGGGCACTGTAGGTCGTGCTCCAACAGCCTCCTCAATACACGACGCACCAGGGTTATATGCTCGGCTCGGGTAGACGAGTACACCAGAATGTCATCAATGTACACGACCACCCCTTGTCCCTGCATATCCCGGAAAATGTCATCTACGAAGGATTGGAAGACTGATGGAGCATTCATCAACCCATATGGCATGACGAGATATATTCGAAATGACCTGACGTGGTACTAAACGCTGTCTTCCATTCGTCACCCTCCCTAATGCGCACCAAGTTATACGCGCTCCTGAGATCCAGTTTTGTGAAAAACCGCGCTCCATGCAATGACTCCGTCATGAGTCGCAATCAGAGGGAGTGGATAACTGTATTTCACAGTAATCTGATTGAGCCCACGGTAATCAATGCACGGGCGCAACCCTCCATCTTTTTTTTCACAAAAAAGAAGCTCAGAGGCGGGAGAAGTGGAGGGCCGAATGTATCCCTGTCTCAAAGATTCGGCTATGTAAGTCTCCATAGCTTTTCTCTCCTCTTGAGACAAAGGATACACATGGCTCCGTGGGAGCGCTGCCCCTGCCTGGAGATCAATCGCACAATCCCCCCTGTCTATGAGGAGGCAACTGCGTCCGCCCCTAGTTTTTCTAAACACGGAGCTAAATCCCCATATTCAGGCGGAATGTGCAGTGCGGGCACTTGGTTTGGACTTTCCACCGAAGTCGCCCCCCACGGAAACACCAGACATCGCCCCTCGCACTGAGCAGACCACCCATCGAGAGCCCTCTGTTGCCACGAAATAGCAGGGTTATGAGTGCTTAACCAGGAATCCCCAGCACCACTGGGTACACAGAAGAGTCGATCAGATACAGCTGTATAGTCTCCTCATGACCCCCTGCGCACACATCCAGTGGCGCTGTGATCTCCCTGATCAACCCCGACCCCCAACGGGCGGCTATCTAAGGCATGAACGGGAAAAGGTTTGTCAACAGGTAGGAGAGGGATCCCTAACTCAAAACAAAACTTCCGATCAACAAAATTCCCAGCTGCGCCTGAATCTACTAGCGCCTTATGCTGGGAATGAGGTGCAACCTGTGGAAAACAAACAGGTACACAAAAGTGCGCAACAGAAAGCTCTGGGTAAGTGGGACGTCTACTCACCTGGGAGGCCCCCCAGTGCTTGGCCTGTTGTCTTCTCCCCGGTGAACCCTCCCCAGCACCTGGCCGCAGTGTGCCCTCCACGACCGCACTTGGTGCAGGAGACAGGCCCCCTCGGGCTCCTCCTCCCTCCGTTCTCTAGCGCGGCACCCCCGAGCTCCAAGGGCTCGGCTCGGAGGTGCCGGAGGGCGGAATGGACGGACTCCCCCTCGGGACGTCCACGGGTGGCCAGCAGGGTGTCCAGACGGATGGACATATCGACGAACTGGTCGAAGGTAAGATGGGTATCCCTGCAGGCCAACTCACGTTGAACGTCCTCTCGTAGGCTACATCGAAAATGGTCGATGAGAGCCCGTTCATTCCACCCCTGCATCCGCCGCTAGAGTCCGGTACTCTAGAGCGAACACCTGAGCGCTCCTTCCCCCTGTCTCAAATGGACTAGACGCTCCCCCGCCGCTTTGCCCTCAGGTGGATGGTCGAACACGGCCTTGAAGCGGCGGGAGAACTCGGCGTAGGTGATGGCGTGGGCGTCCATCTTCCTCCACTCGGCGTTAGCCCACTCCAACGCCTTGCCCGTGAGACAGGAGATGAGGGCGGAAACGCTCGTATCCCGAGGGCACCGGGTGTACAGTGGCCAGGTAGAGCTCCACCTGCAGGAGGAACCCCTGACACCCGGCAGCTGTTCCGTCATACGCCCTCGGGAGCGAGAGCCGAATCCCCCTGGGTTCGAACCTGGGACTGGTGGACCGACCGATGGGATGGGCAGGGTAGGTGGAGGTGTGGTACCTTGCTGGCCTCCCCATCGGTGCAAGGTGTTGATTACCTCCTGTAGAGCGGTCTCCAGTAGTCTTATCTGGCCCTCTTGCCCACGGAGATGCTCCTCGAGCGACACAGGCGTCACTACCGATCCTGCTGATTCCATGTAAGGTGTGTGATTCTGTCAAGGGGTGCTGAAGGTGGGTGTGGTGTAAGAATCATGTGCAGGACGCAGAGGCTCAGTCCAAAGGCTTTAGTGCAATATTCATAAAAGACAAAAGCACAATAAGCCCGAAGGCGAATACACGGCGCACACAGGCGACAAAACAAGGCGCACAAACCTGTGCAAAATAACCTCTCCAAAACACTGGAGGGAAAATGTAGCTCCAACACGAAACAGAAGCGCAATCACACACAAACACAGACACACACAACGAGAACTAAATAGAACACTAACGAGGACTAACTAGACACAGGTGTACATCATCAAGACCAAACCAAACGAACATGAAACATAGATCGGGTGGCAGCTAGTACTCGGGGGACGACAACCGCGAAGCCTGCCCAAACCAGGAGGAGGAGCAGCCTCGGCCGAAACCGTGACAGGCACATTTGTTTTATTTTTCAAATGTGTTTTGAATTGGGTGACCTAGTAACCTCTGTGTGAAAGTCCAGCAATTGGCGTGGGGCAGGTTTGAGACTGATCTAATACACTTTATTTCTCATTTGCCTCACCAACGTCTGTACGTGAATTAATAACTTTTAATTGATAAATATTTCCAATAGATGGCAGCATAAGACCACGAAGCATCAGTTACAGGCTACAAGCAGAAATATGATTGACATAAAATAGCATGCAACCAAATACTATATGACCCATGATTTTCTAAAATGGTCACTCATTACTTTAGTTATCTATATATCTCATTTTAGGCCTGTGATGCTTTTGGAAGAGCAATTAAATAGTGACTATAGCAGGTGTTGAACCCCTGGTAAATAATCACTAGTCAGATGCTCCAACCTCAACCCTAGTATAAATGCATTTTTTAAATATCTAATTTTGTGATTAAACAACCTCGGAATAGATAAGACAAGAGTGCGTCTTCCAGCCTGCCAATAAATTACATCATGCAACCCTCCCGGTTAGCAAATGTACCTCAACATGCCCCTCGCTTGTGCTAGAAGGCAGAGTGCTCGCTGCTGGTTGATGAATCTGAAAATGAATGTACTAGGAAAATACGTTTTTCTCGACCAGAGTTGACTAAATTAATGTTCAGGCTTATTGATAATTGTTATAGTAATGAAGCATAAAAACAGGTAAAAATAAACATGAATCATCATTATATTATTTCACAGTAATGTGTTAAATGCTTTTTCAGTCGTTCCTCTTTTCCTATGAGGGGGAGTGGTGGTGTATCCAGGGAGAAAACTAAACTAACCTTCTGAAATGTCATTTGTGGTCTTATGCTACCATCTATTGGAATTATTTAGCAACTGCAGTAGTACTGAATAAAGAATATCCTTACTAAAGTAGTAATTACTCAGAATTTTAAAATATGACATTTTCTAGTTCATTTTACCACTTACAACCATAACATAACCATTTATAGCATAACAAACAATGAAACTGACATAAACCAAAAACACCATACATTTAGTTAACTATATATTCATATATATATACTATTTATTTAGATGGGTGACATTATCTGCCAAAGTAATATCACTGTAGATAAAGAAGAGCTTTCCAGTAGGTGTACCAAAACTTTCAAACGCCATTTTCTCAAAAGTGAGGTTACAAGTTTATCATCTTTCAAAGCAGAATTACTTTCCCATTGTTCCTCAACTGTAGTGTATGATATACATTTTTCTAGCTGAGTCTCTACTTTTATCCAATGGAAAAAACACAATTTCAAATGTTGCTAAATAAGACCGAATCGAGCCAGTCGGTCACATTTGACTGTGTAAAACCTAGCAGTACTACTTATTTCTCTGAGAGTGAGGCAGGTATATATCATTACTGTGTAAAACCTAGCAGTACTACTTTTTCTCTGAGAGTGAGGCAGATATATTATTACTGTGTAAAACCTAGCAGTACTACCTATTTCTCTGAGAGTGAGGCAGATATATAGCATTTTGCAAAAAAAAAAACATTAATTTACCAACATTTCTGAAAATGGATATAAAGCATTTTGGAATGAAACTCTTGTTTCCCCATCTGAGCTCAGAGTAGATGAGAGACGTAATGTTTGCCTCTGTTGTGTTGAAGCCCAATCAAGCAGGAGAGACCAGCCTCCCCTGTACCCAGCTGTGTGTCCATGAAGAGTGACTGGTCTATGAATCGTCCTATAGAGTTTAGAGAGGGAGACTTTTCTACTGAACAAAGGTAAGAAGAACTCATGGGTTATGGTCAGTGAGTTAAACAACACTGTCTGTAGTCATTTCTCCTCTCCCATTTTACCATTTATTTTTGTTATTTTCATAATCCATAGGCTAATCATTTTTTTCCATTTTCATAGTCCTGAAACAATATTAAACAAACACAACATTCCCTCCCTGTGTGTGTGTGTGTGTGTGTGTGTGTGTGTGTGTGTGTGTGTGTGTGTGTCAGTGAGTGTGTGTGCACTCCCTGGATGAGGAGATATAATCTCTATCCTGATTGCCTAGTCACTTTCACCCCTACCTACATGTATATATTACCTCAACTACCTCAACTACCTGGTACCCCTGCACATTGACTCAGTACTGGTACTCCTTATAGCCTCATTATTACCTCAACTACCTGGTACCCCTGCACATTGACTCAGTACTGGTACTCCTTGTATATAGTCTAGTTATTACTTCAACTACCTGGTACCCCTGCACATTGACTCAGTACTGGTACTCCTTATAGCCTCATTATTACCTCAACTACCTCAACTACCTCAACTACCTGGTACCCCTGCACATTGACTCAGTACTGGTACTCCTTATAGCCTCATTATTACCTCAACTACCTGGTACCCCTGCACATTGACTCAGTACTCATTATAGCCTCATTATTACCTCAACTACCTGGTACCCTGCACATTGACTCGGTACTCCTTATAGGCTCATTATTGTTATTTTATTATGTTACTATTTCCTTTTTTTATTTAGCTAATATTTGTGACTTTTTAACTCTGCATTGTTGGGAAAGGACTCGTAAGTAAGCATTTCACGGTAAAGTGTACCACTGTTGTTTTTCGGCATGTGGAAATACAATTTGATTTGATTTGAAGCTCATGTGCAGAAATACGTCATTGGGTCTAATGGTCGTGTTTTGTTGAACTGCACATGTGCAGGCCGTCAAATCGTTGTTTTTGACTAACATGAAAATGTGTCAGTTCAATAAACAACTTAAGACAGAACATTTTCAATATTAACAACTGAGGAAGTCATTTTTACCTCTCATTGACTTCTCAAACCCCAAACCCTGGCCTGGTCTGCTTCAAATGAGTTCCCAGAATACATTTTTTACATCAGCAGTTGTCACAAAGTGCTTATATAGAAACCCAGTCTAAAACCCCAAAGAGCAAGCAATTCAGATGTAGAAGCATGGTGGCTAGGGAAAAACTCCCTAGAAAGGCAGGAACCTATGAAGAAACCTAGAGAGGAACCAGGCTCTGAGGGGTGGCCAGTCCTCTTCTGGCTGTGCTGGGGGGAGATTATAAGAGGATATGGTTCAGATAGTTTTTCAAGATTTTAAAATGTTAATAGATGACTAGCAGGGTCAAATAATAATCACTGTGGTTAAAGAGGGTGCAACACGTCAGCACCTCAGGAGTAAATGTCAGTTGGCTCATCATAGCCGAGCATTCAGAGGTCGAGACAGCAGGTGTGGTAGAGGGAGAGAGAGAGAGGGTCGAAACAGCAGGTTCAGGACAAGGTCGCACGTCCGGTGAACAGGTCAGAGTTCCATATCCGCAGGCAGACCAGCAGAAACTGGATCAGCAGCATGACAAGGTATCACGTCCGGTGGAGCATGTATCGATACTGATAGGATTGAAAGAAGGGGAGCGCTGCTCTCGGATCAGCTTTCTACATTAAAATCTTTCCTTATAATTATAATTAGTTCACAATACTGATGACGGATCAGCTCCTAAAGAGATATTAGCACCTACAGCTGCAAATATTGAGGTAGTTTATTCTAAATCACAGATTTGGCACTTCATTGCGCACATGTTAGGCTACACATCATGAAATATATTGACAAATGAAAGATTAGCCTATAAGTAGAAAAATAGAACTCAATTGATTGAACATGAAATGTATTTCAATTTGATTGAAATAGGACTATAGCCTACTGTTTATATTTTAATGCAGTTATCTCGGTTTTCATTTGAAGCATCATTTTATACATCACTTGTTTGTATCAATTGCAAAGACATTTGCAACTTTGTATTTGTAGTGAACTGAGTTCTGAATTTATCGGCATCACAGAGAGAAATATGTGATTCCATGTTTAGGGAGATCTTCTGTGTTTTAAGTGATGCAGGAGGACAAAAAAGTTTCTAACGATTCACAACTCACTTAGTCTTTCTACGAGTGGTCTGAGGCAGGCGTTAGATTATGAGCGTTTTCAAGTGCAACGTTAATAACAATGGTTTTTTTGAACCAGCTCAGAGATTTTACTCTGCTGAACAAAGTGAAAGTAAAGTGGGACGATTTCAGAAAATGGTAAATGGAAGCAGAAAATGCAAAAGATAAATCTGTAAGAGGACTGATGGTAAAACAAGTGGTATTACCAGAGAAGAAGAGGAGGATGAAGAAGAAGAAGAAGAAGAAGAAGAAGAAGAAGAAGAAGAAGAAGAAGAAGAAGAAGAAGAAGAAGAAGAAGAAGAAGAAGAAGAAGGAGGAGAATGACGTCAGTGAAGAAAGTAGACAAGACAAAGAAGAAAATAAAGCAAGCAGCCAGGACAAAAACTGAAGAAATAGGAAAAAGGAGAAAAAGTGTCTGATAATACGCTTCCCCAGTGGTGGTGGCATGTTGGAAATGGAAAGACCGTGGGATGTTGACGAAATTAAATAAATAGTGGGTGATGTTACTGACCCAGCAAAAGATGCTGTAAAGTTCGAAGAATAGCTAAGAGCAAATATCTCCATGTACAACCCCACTACCAGAGAAACTGAAGAAATACTCTGCTGCTGCTTGAAATGGAAATGGAAGGACTATAAACACATGTGGAACCGTGATGTACTAGCGGCTGGATGCAGTGTTTACCGCTATTAAGGCTGCTTTCCCTAAACACACAGACTGGCAGAAAATCCATTCCACTAAACAGGGAACTGGTGAAACATTGAGTGACTACATGGAAAGAATGGAGCCAGTCAAGACCATGTGTCAAAAGGAGGGATGGTGGATCTTGTAAATAAATATTGGGGTACATTAGGTTTTACTGTGTTTGCAGGAAATTTCAGTAAGACATGCTTGATTTGTATGACTAACAATGTTGGACGTGGCATTTCAGTATCTCCCGCATCCCATCCAAGGCATGAAGGACCTTTTGAGCAGTTAATGATGGAGTTCATTGAGTTGACCCCTTGTGAGGGGAATAAGTATTGTTTGGTGACTGTTGACATGTTTTCTAAATGGATTGAAACTTTCCCTTGCAGGAGAGCCACAGCGAGAGAGAGATCATACCTAGGTGGGGACTGCCATCAAAAATGTATTCTGACAATGGTCGACAGTTTGTGAATGAGATTGTTCAGTCCCTGTCAGAGGCTTTGCAGATTGATTTGAGAACACATTGTGCCTATCATCCCCAATCTGGGGGTGCAGTCGAAAGGACGAACCAATCTTTGAAAACTAAATTAACCAAATGAATTGGTGAAACAAGCCTGACATGGGTGAACGTGCTTCCATTGTCACTGATTACGATGAGAGGCTGATCCCCTACAGTCACTGGTCTCTCTCCACATGAGGTGCTGACTGGCCGTCCCATGCGGATGACAAATACACCTTTTTCCCAGAACAGGTTGTCCCTGCAAGAAATGGAGGAAGGCTTGGTTGAGTGTTGTGTCACCCTTAACAGTGTTCTTAAGACTCCTTTCCCCCGGTTGAAGGCGTCTTTGCTAAATCTAGCAGATGGAGCTGAACACTGTTTGAACCCAGGTGATTTCATGGTGGTGAAAGACTTCAGGAGAAATAGTTGGAAGGACCCCTGTGTAGAGGCCCGTACCAAGTTCTTCTGACCACCCCCCACTGCGGTGAAGGTTGCTGAGAGAGATACCTGGACCCACCTGTCGCACTGCAGACGAGTTCCTGATCCAGAAGAAGATGGGGCCTGGCCAGTTCCGGTGGTGCAGTGTGGCCCTCCTCTGTATTAGCACAGTAGTGCTAATAAGAACAGTAGGTTGTCCTCTTGTTGGAGATCTGACAGAGGATGAGAAGAGTCCCGAGCCAAAGGGGCCAACGCAGTCCCGGAGTAGTGGCCCAGAAGTAGATGGTAATGACAGACGGAGTCCTGAGCCAAAGGGGCCAACGCAGGCCTGGAGTAGTGGCCCAGAAGTAGATGGTAATGACAGAAGGAGAACCCTGCTGGGCCCTCACAACCATAAGGACAATTTGTTATTTTCTAGAGCAGAAATGGTTGCCGACCTGACATCAAAAGAAAATGACTGTTGGGTGTGTGGGATGGGTCCGGTTAAGGTAGGGGCAGGCTTGCCCCTTATAGGAGTCCCAATAGGGATGAACTTTACTATAGCATTGGCAGGAAAAATTCCTTTTTATACTATGACCAGCAATGTTAAGGTATATAATCAACCCAATGTATCCTATTACCTGAGGCCTGGTAATGTCTCACTCCCGCCCATTTCAGTGGCTGGGGTGATGACTGCCCCTTGGTGTATTAGAGGATATGGAGATCACGATTTGGGTGAATTGAAATGTAATTGTACTATGAATCTTAATGGATCAAATGCTTGCAATTTAACAGTGATACAGGAGAATGGTCAGGCCGATAAGGAACCGTTTAAAATTTGGGTTGACAAACATAGCACAACTCTGAAAGGAGCCCCGAATGGCACCTATTGGCTATGTGGTCAGATGGCTTACTATAGCCTTCCCTCGAACTGGGGAGGTACTTGTACTGTTGGGTTTTTGGTGACAGCTATGAGAACCGTTCCAGATAATGAAAAGGATCTGAAGGCTCTGTTTAGAGACTACAAACTTCCTGGAATGAGGAGAGATAACAGGCCTCTAGCTGACGTCACTCACACTCAGGCACCAGCCTCCAGGTTCTTTGGGGTGTTTTTCTCTGGGTATGGAGTTGCATGTGCCCTAGACTAAATGCGTGACATCTCTAGACACATAGAGAAATTTGGCAATGCTACTAGAAATGCCCTGGAACAATTGAATGGGGAACTAAAATAATTGCTTAAGTTAGCTCTGCAAAACAGAGAGGCTCTTGACTATATTCTGGCAGGTCAAGGGCGCACTTGTGCAGTCATTGATGATGAATGTTGTACTTTTGTACTCCCAGATCACTCTTCTAATGTGACTGATCTTCCAGAAAACATTGCCACTATTTTCTAAGAATAATTCCCCAAAACCAGAGTGGATGCTTGCAACTTGGTTGGAATCCCTGTTTGGAAGTTGGGGATCCCAAATTGGCCAATGGGCTGCAGCATGCATTTTTTTGCTTAGTTTGCTATGTTATGTTATTAACATGCTTTAAGGCTATCAGCGTCTCCAGGGCTAATAAGATCTCAGCAGCTGTCATGTGTTTTTTATTTTTTTTGTTTGTTCCATCAACTTTGAAATGCAAGAGAAAGGCCACAATATAATATTGCAGTTCAGGTGCAGTTTAGATTTTGGCCACTAGATGGCAGCGGTGTTTGTGCAAAGTTTCACATTGATCCAGTGAAGCATTGCAATACTGGACTATTTTGTATCAAGTCTGCCCAAATGTGCCGAATTGGTCAATTGATACATTTTCAAGTACTTAACTATAGAGAACATACAAAATGATATGGTAATACAAAATGTAAGTTTACACACTCCCAGGAATGTCATAAATGATGGATCATTAGCTTATACACTAACTTTCACACATCTAGATGGCCGGGCAGGGTGGGTGTGGAGCCAGAGACAGCAGAGGTTCAAACTGTAGAACCCAGTTCCTACATTTCAATATAAAAATGGATTTTATCAAACAAAACTATGTTACATTTTATCTCTGGGACCCTTAGGATGACAAATCAGAGCAAGATTACTGAATGTAAGTACATTATTTATCTTCAGAGGTGAATGTATCAATGTATCAGTTGCCGTGATACGTAAGTGCAGAACATATGTTAATACAACCCGATTGTGGTAAGTAACTATGGAAACAATGGTTAAACCTTGAGAGATTTATTCACCTCTGAATCTACAGATCCCTTGTGTATGTGTGTGTATTTTTGATAGATCCACTCCCGTTGATAAAAGTATAACCTTATTGTAGATTTGAGCTTTATGATGATGATTATGAATTAAATTAGATTAGCTCCTGTTAATAGAAGGATAACCTTTATTATGATTTATTATGATGATAGTATTACCATTAATGAAATGATGTAATGTATTTTGATAGAGCCTCCTTTGATTTAAGTCATACGCATTACATTTGAACAATTATTATCATAGAAGTGATAAGAGGGGGAATGTGGAGGAAAAATGTATAGTCTGGAGGGACAGCCTTGAAAATGTTCATATTGTCCACTCTGTCATAAACAATCATTGGTTCCTGCCTGTGCTGGGTAAAGATATAAGGGGGGGACGTCATGACCCCTTCCTTAAGACCATCTGGCAGAATGCCCAGAATATGTTCTATAAGTTAAGATAGGAGATGGTGCCAGTCACATGCAGGAACCAATCGTATGAATCATGTTTATGTAGGTTTTTGTGTAGCCGTATAAGGCATTATGAAAGGACCATCACTTCAGACCGGCACTTTATGCATCTAAGTTTGACTGTGACCTCTCCAGCTTGCTGACAATAAAGAATGATTCATTTACAATTGACTTTGAGTGTCCTTGTGTTGAATTTCCATCACAGTTGCAACCGAGGACAGACGGTTTTACACACTTCAGCACTCGGCAGTCCAGTTCTGTGAGCTTGTGTGGCCTACCACTTTACGGTTGCTCCTATACATTTTCACTTCACAATAACAGCACACAGTTGACCGGGGCAGCTCTAGCAGGGCAGAAATGTGATGTCTCAGAAATTTGACGAACTGACTTGTTGGAAAGGTGGCATCCTATGATGGTGCCACATTGAAAGTCACTTTGCTCTTTAGTAAGGCCATTCTACTTCCAATGTTTTTCAATGGAGATTGCATGGCTGTCTGTTCGATTTTATACACCTGTCAGCAACAGGTGTGGCTGAAATAGCCGAATCCACTAATTTGAAGGGGTGTCCACATACCTTTGACCATGTAGGGTATATTGAGACAAATTACAGACAGTAGCCTACAAGTAGCAAAATAGAACTCAATTAATTGATTGAAATAGGCCTATAGCCTAATGTTTATATTTTCATACAGTCATCTCAGTTTTCATTTGAAGCATAATTGTATACATCACTTCTTTGTATCGATTGCGAAGACATTGGCAACTTTGTATTTGTAGTCAACTTTGTTCTGAAGTTATTGGAAGTCACAGAGATATGGATAGATCATGTAATTCTATGCTTAGTGGAGATCTTCTGTGTATAAAGTGACACCGGAAACCGGGCCCTGGATAAGAGCAACTGCTAAATTACTAAAATGTTAAAGGTAAATGTTTTATACCAAAAATCAATCAAATTGTATTGGTCGCATACACATATTTGAAAAACAATACCCACAACTTCCCAAAATAAAAATAAGAAATTAAGAAATATCAGGAAAAAACAATGCCTTGACTAGAATACAGTATATACATATAAAGAGGGTAAGCAGTATATAAACACTATTAAAGTGAACAGTGTTCAATGACTAGGTACATAGGGCAGCAGTCACTAAGGTGCAGGGTAGAGTACTGGGTGATAGCCAGCTAGAAACAGTGACTAAGTTCAGGGCAGTGTACTGGGCGGAGGCCAGCTAGAAACAGTGACTAAGTTCAGGGCAGTGTACTGGGTGATAGCCAGCTAGAAACAGTGACTAAGTTCAGGGCAGTGTACTGGGCGGAGGCCAGCTAGAAACAGTGACTAAGTTCAGGGCAGTGTACTGGGCGGAGGCCAGCTAGAAACAGTGACTAAGTTCAGGGCAGTGTACTGGGCGGAGGCCAGCTAGAAACAGTGACTAAGTTCATGGCAGTGTACTGGGCGGAGGCCAGCTAGAAACAGTGACTAAGTTCATGGCAGTGTACTGGGCGGAGGCCAGCTAGAAACAGTGACTAAGTTCATGGCAGTGTACTGGGCGGAGGCCAGCTAGAAACAGTGACTAAGTTCAGGGCAGTGTACTGGGCGGAGGCCAGCTAGTCTGATGGCCTGGAGATTAAAATCTCATAAAACTGGACTGTATATAATTATTTTTCAAATTTTTTTATAAATATTGATGTCACAAATGTATCATTTGTACAGATTTTTATGTCGTTACATGAGTTTGTTACATTTGACAGTGTAAAACCTAGCAGTACTACTTATTTCTCTGAGAGTGAGGCAGATATATAGCATTAGATTAGCATCAGATAGACAAATAATAGATTATTTGTCTATCTGAAATCAAACCATCAAGTGATAGATTTTAAACAAATACATTTCTGTCATGAAACAATCCCATGCCATGATTAGATGGTGAAAAACCCCACAAATATCTTTAATAATTTCTTTAAACAAAAAAAATGTAATTTACCAGGATTTCTGAAAATTGTTAAATAGCATTTTGGAATTAAACTCTTCTTATGTTTCCCCATCTGAGCTCAGAGTAGATGAGAGACTTAATGTTTGTCTCTGTTGTGTTGAAGTCCAATCAAGCAGGAGAGACCAGCCTCCCCTGTACCCATCTGTGTGTCCATAAAGAGTGACTGGTCTATGGTTCAACCTAGAGAGAGGGAGACTTTTCTACTGAACAAAGGTAAGAAGAACTCATGGGTCACGGTCAGTGAGTTAAACAACACTGGTCATTTCTCCTCTCCCATTTTACCATTTATTTTTGTTGTTTTCATAATCCATAGGCTAATTATTTTTTCAATTTTCATAGTCCTAAAAAACAAAATTCCCTCATTTTAGTATGTGTTTGTGTGTGTGTGCAATCCTTGGATGTTTTGTCCACAGAAACCAACAGGAGAGATCAGAGTCAGAGATTCTCAGTGGTCAGTCATCCCAGAGTCATCAAACAGACCTGGCCTCAATATTCAGTGTATGAGGTCATGTTATGTACATTTGTTTTTGTTTACCTCAAGTAAAGTTGATCTGTCAATCATTAATTAATGTGTTAATGAGAAAGCATTTAGTCTCTTGCTTACTTATTTACTTTATTTATTTCAGTTTATAGCCGGATATATTTTAATATATATTTTACCAAGGCACGTGTGTCTCTCTCTGTCGCTCTCTCTGTCTCTCTCTGTCTCTGTCTCTCTGTCTCTGTCTCTCTCTGTCTCTGTCTCTCTCTCTCTCTTCTCTCTCTCTCTCTCTCATCTGTCTCTCTCTCTCTCTGTCTCTCTCTCTGTCTCTCTCTCTCTCTCTCTCTCTCTCTCTGTCTCTCTGTCTCTCTGTCTCTCTCTCTCTCTCTCTCTCTCTCATCTGTCTCTCTCTCTCTCTGTCTCTCTCTCTCTCTCTGTCTCTCTGTCTTTCTCTCCTTCCCTCCCCCTTCCTCTCTCTTCCTCCACCTCTCTCCAGGTCTTTGTGATGTGTGGCTCAATAATCTACACTGTGATGTGTCCAGATGGGGAGGTGGATGCTGCGTTGGGATTTGCCTACGTCCTGGCCTGGGTGTCCTTCCCTCTGTGTCTGGTCAGTGGTCTCATCTACATGGTACTCAGGAAGAGGGAATGAGAGAGGGAGGGAGGCTGAGGTTAAGGCCTCACACCACCACCACCAGCAGAACACAGCACTTTGCCCCAGGGTTGGAGTCAATTCAGGAAGTACACTAACGTTCCAATTCTCTTCAATGCTTCTTAATGAGGTTTACCTTCTGAATTGATTGAAATTTAAATGGAATTGAGCCCAACCATGCTGTGCCCACTGACCACCAGAGGAGGCTGGTGAGGGGAGGATGAACAGCTCATAATAAGGGCTGGAATGAAGTGAATGGAATTGTACGTATGTGTTTGATGCGTTTGATACCATTCCATTCATTTTATTCCAGACATTATTATGAGCCTGTCCTCCATGCCACCAGCCACCATTGCTGACCACAGACCAGAGACCAGACTAACAGTCTAACTGGCAACCCACAGATACATTAGTCTGGTCCCAGATCTGTGTGTGATTTAGCCAACTCCTTTAGATATACAGGGCATGACAATGAGTCAGAAGAGTTGGTTTAAACAGATCTGAATCAGGAAACTAAGAGTTGGTTTCAACAGATCTGAATCAGGACACTAAGAGTTGGTTTCAACAGATCTGAATCAGGAAACTAAGAGTTGGTTTAAACAGATCTGAATCAGGAAACTAAGAGTTGGTTTAAACAAATCTGAATCAGGAAACTAAGAGTTGGTTAAAACAGATCTGAATCAGGAAACTAAGAGTTGGTTTATACAGATCTGAATCAGGAAACTAAGAGTTGGTTTCAACAGATCTGAATCAGGAAACTAAGAGTTGGTTTCAACAGATCTGAATCAGGAAACTAAGAGTTAGTTTCAACAGATCTGAATCAGGAAACTAAGAGTTGGTTTCAACAGATCTGAATCAGGAAACTAAGAGTTGGTTTAAACAGATCTGAATCAGTAAACTAAGAGTTGGTTTAAACAGATCTGAATCAGGAAACTAAGAGTTGGTTTCAACAGATCTGAATCAGGAAACTAAGAGTTGGTTTAAACAGATCTGAATCAGGAAACTAAGAGTTGGTTCAAACAGATCTGAATCAGGAAACTAAGAGTTGGTTTCAACAGATCTGAATCAGGAAACTAAGAGTTGGTTTCAACAGATCTGAATCAGGAAACTAAGAGTTGGTTTAAACAGATCTGAATCAGGAAACTAAGAGTTGGTTTGAACCACACAGATCTGAATCAGGAAACTAAGAGTTGGTTTCAACAGATCTGAATCAGGAAACTAAGAGTTGGT